>NW_027518680.1:60090000-60262500 GCF_043159265.1 Tasmannia lanceolata | reverse complement strand
ATTGTTTCAAACCGCGCATTCAATCGACCTTGCTTTGGAACTCTTACGGTTGGTAGCCTTAAAATGTGAGGTCTAAGATGGGTCTCATTAGATGATCTATTTCCTATAGTTATTAATACCAATCTTGGGCAATGTGAGATTCAAAGTTTGACGCATTAAGTCCTAACCAAATCGTATTATTGTACTAAAAAAAGTATATGAGAAGAAAGATATGTATTAAGTATATAAACACAGTCATACTTTGGCAATGTGAGACATAATGAGTGGTAACAGGGAAGGTGCGGGGGACACTACTACTGGACCGGTCTTTGCTTGGACACCGTGCATGTGGGCTATATTGCAATTAAGTCCAACCCAAATGCATGGTGTGCGGAAAATCCATCAAATAAATGGTGGATTACTTGAAACATACGATACAGTGGCTTATTTCATAATAATTTAAGCCTTAGCCTTTTCCTAAGTGACTTCACATGTATTATGCATGCTCAATATTCCATGACATTACATGTGCTTTACATGACAAAACAACTAATAGAGCAATGTATTGTTGAGAAAATCCGTTGGTCAAATCTGATCCGATCATGCACAAATTAACAGAAAATAAAACAAGCCACAAGATGACCATTAAGATTTACGTGGTTCGGCCAAGCCTACATCCACGGGCTAGAAACACGATCTTCCACTGTGAGAACAATATACAAGGATTACAATGGATTTGTTTAAAACCCACAAACCTGCAACCCTTTCCTTGCTTCTCAACCATGACCGTATGTAAAAGAAACCCGAAGAAAAACCCCAAGAGAAAACTTAAGAAGAAACCCCGAGAGCAACCCGAGAAAAAACCCAAAGAAGTAATCATATCTCTCTCTCTCTCTCTCTCTCTCTCTCTCTCTCTCTCGCTGTTTTCCTCCTCTCCTCTTTCACCCATCGAGACAGCCAGCACACCCCAAATAGCATCCCACACTCACACCCAAAACCTCTAGTGCGCCCATGCACAAATCGTGTGAATAACAAGGGTTTTTATAAACATGTTTTACTCAGACCTAATGAAAGCACTTTCTACTTTAGTCTCCCACTTATGTCACGGAAAACAAGGCAACTTTCCTAACATGTATATGGTGTCACACGACACCAAAGATAAATCAAACATACTATTTTGGCATGAGTAATATATCTGCCAGTAATTTACTATTACAGAGTTAGTTCAAATGAAATTAAAATATAATGCAAGTAATTGTTGACTTAAGGATCAATTAAAATAGGGAAATGATAAATTCGCACCCCTTAGGATGATTCGCACCCCTCTAAAGTGAATTGACATAAAAAAGCGTAAAAAAAGAAAGTCAAAAAGCCTTTAATGCCTTTTGACGTCAATTCATGTTAAGGGTGCGAATCATCCTACAGGGGTGCGAATTGATCAATACCCTTAAAATATTAGAAGAAACTAAATGGAAATCTTTCTCCCTCAAGCCTTCATTGAATATCGCAATGTTTCTTGGAATTTGCCAGGGCCATCGCAAAAGGCATTTGGCGGGTGGTCTGTCTGCTACATACCACTAGCAATTCCCATGTTTCACATAGGAAAAATTGCCAATGGGAGACATCAAAATAGGAGAATTGCCAAAGGGGGACACACTTTTGAAAAATTGTTAAAGAGGCTTGATAACCATCCTTTAGAGTTCGATAACCCCATTTAGAGGGTTGATAACCTTCATTTCGTCCTTCTCTAACAATTTTTCAAAAGTATGTCCCCCGTTGGCAATTCTTGTATATTGATGTCCCCCATTGGCAATTTTTCCTTTTCACATATTACTCTGTAAATGAAGTTGAACTTGCTGAAGTCTCCTAATCGGATGGCTAAGAATGTTCAATCCTAGTGAGTTCTGCCATACCCAACGTGGCCCTATCAAACACTTCTCATACCCATGCAGTGGCCATGCGCGTCAGTCCAAGTCGGTGCGGAGTAGCAACAAGGGTAGTAGGCCCATCTTTGGTTAATCTCAACCGTTCATTTGCAAGACCTTGTATTGGATCTTGTGAAGTCCAAAAACCAATTCAACCATCTAAGTGTATGATACAAATACAGATCAACCATTGACAGGGGAGCCGTACAATTCTGATGGAATGAATAACAGGGCAGTAAGAACCAAGAACAAACCTCATTGGATGGAAGATTATGTGGAGAATTAGACCGGGTATAAAGGGGTACTTAGATTAGTGGTTAATTTCTTTCATTAAGAAGTTTCTACTTGTAATTAGAAAAGGAATATAATTAGTTACAAACTGATATGTCAGAGTCAGATGTAACCAACTGATAGCGATGTTCTCTTATAAAGAGATCACGAAATCAGAAAAGGGGTATAAGAAAAGAAATATTCCTTCGTCACTCTCTTCTTATTCTTCTACCTCTGTTTCTTCTTCTTCTTCTCTCCCTCATCTTCTTTTCCCTCTGTTTCGTTCTCTATTTCTTTCTAAATTTCCATTTGAGCAGATCTGAAACTTCCAGAACTGTATCATTGGTGCTTTCATTGATTCACTCCCACGATCATGGCGGAGAATACTCGAGCACAAGCAATGATCGATGAGCAGCTCAAGCTCCATCAACAACAACTCAATGAGTTACGATTCACTCAGACTCAACAGCATGACGAACTCGTCAACATGATCAAGCAATTACAAGTCCGACCACCGTCTTCTGCCTCGCTTCACCCTACGGGAGACGATCACTCTGCCAGTAATTCGGATGATGGTATTGTTCCAATTTCCCCAAATTTTAGCAAATTTATTCGTATGGATGTTCCTAAGTTCGATGGTTCCGATCCAATCAGTTGGTCATTCAAGGTAGAACAGTTTTTCAACTATTATTCTACCCCTGAGGATCAACGACTGCTTATCAGTTCTTTCCACCTTGAAGGTCCTGCCCTTTCTTGGTTCCAATGGGCAAAATCTAATAACCTCCTCAATTCCTGGAAAGGATTTCTTGATGCGATCCAATTGCGATTTGGTCCTTCATTGTATGTGGATCACAAAGGCGAACTCGCAAAAATCCATCAGATCACCTCCGTTGAGGACTATCAATTGCGATTCGAGGAGCTCTCCACCAAGGTTACTGGCTTACCCGAATCATTCCCTACCAGTTTCTTTATTTCGGGTCAAAAACCAGATCTCAAACTGAACTAATGGTTTTACAACCTAGTTCCCTTATCCAAGCTATGTCCTTAGCAAGGATATATGAACAAAAGTATGACGACAAGAAGAAATCATGGAAACCACCGTGGGCTAAACCAGTGGGTAGTGGTCCAGGTTTATTACCCACACCTTCAACTCCACCAATTACAACCATCACTACTTCCCCACCACGTCAAATTCCCATTCAAACCAGACCATTCACAAAAGAGGAAATGCAATCTAAACGGGATAAAGGAATTTGCTATTTTTGCGATGAGAAGCATACTCTTGGGCATGACTGTCGCAAACACCTTTATCATTTGGCTGCCATTGATGATGACATCGACATCTTGGATGCAATTAATATTGAAGATCCTATCGAGGACAAGATGGAGGACATTTCAGGTGAGAAATCAGCAAAACTTAGCTTTAATGCTCTCGTTGGACAACAACACCCAAGTACAATACATATTACAGGGGTAAGCACTAACCATTCACTTCAATGGATGGCGGAATTAGGCCCACTTGTCACGAACTATAAGATCACTATAATGGAATTCCAATGGCTTGGTAAACAAGTCAAATTGGTGAGTGAACCAGAACTCAACCCCCAACCTCCTAAGACCACCCATTCGAAAGGTTTAAAAAAAAAAACCAACTCAATAGCTCCCTGTTTCCAAATGCTTTACTCCGAGGACACCAATGTTACTCCTCCCACTCAAGACCTTCAAGCCCTTGAATTACCACCCAACATAACCTCTGCAATTGTTGACCTGTCACATCACTTTATGGGGGTTTTCCAAACACATAATCTTCGTATTTCGGCAAGTTTCTTTTGGTTGACATTACGAGCAGCTGTCAAGCAATTCATAAAACAATGTCTTATCTGCCAACAAACCAAGTATTCCACCTCTCCGCCGATGGGATTGCTTCAACCATTACCAATTACACAGCAAATTTGGGAAGATGTTGCCATGGATTTCATTACAGGTTTGCCTATATCCAATGGTTTCACTGCTATCTTGGTAGTCATTGATCGCCTCCCCAAATATGCCCACTTTGGTGCAGTACTGCCACACTTTACAGCCATCAAGGTTGCTCGATTGTTTACTGATATCATCGTCAAACTCCACGGTATACCAAACTCGATTGTGTCCAACAGGGACCCAATTTTCACTAGCAAGTTTTGGTCAGAAGTACGGAAACCGAGTGGCACTACTCTGCGAATGTCTTCAGTTTACCATCCCCAAACGAATGGTCAATCCAAGGGGTTGAACCGATGTCTTGAGCAGTATCTACGAGCTTTCTCTCAAGAATATCCTAAACATTGCCAGGTAGCTTTGCTTTGGGGAGAATACTTGTACAACACCTTCTTTCACACTGCCATCAAGATGACACCAAACGAAGCGGTATATGGCCGATGTCCACCAAACATACCATCGTATATCATAGGGTCATCACCAATTGAAGCTGCTGATGAGAAACTGACACGACGAGATGCTATATTACGCAAACTCAAAACTAATCTGTTTCAGGCACAAGCATGGATGAAGTCTTTCGCGGATCAAAAACGCCTTGATAATCAGTTGGAAGTAGGCAGTTGGGTCCTTTTACAACTTCAACCTTACAGACAACAATCTCTCGCCCACAGGACATCACCGAAGATTAATAAAAGGTTCTATGGACCTTATGAAATCAAGTCCAAGGTGAGTGACGTTGCGTATATATTGAAGTTTCCAACTGACAGTCGAATTTGTCCTGTTTTTCAAAGTTCTCTTCTCAAACCGTGTTATGGACCGATTCAAAATGTTGTCTGTGCCTTACCCACCCAGAGTTTTAATAATCAACCTGTCATTTTCCGTCTGGCTATTGTGGACACTAAAGTGTTCTTGAGTGACAACAAACCGATTCAACAAGTGTCGGGTCGATGGTGTGGATTCCTCTCAGAAGACACTTCATGGGAAGATATTCATGTCTTGCAAAAGGACTACCCCAATTTAAACCTTGAGGACAAGGTTATTTCTCAAGGGGTCGGCAATGATACAAATACAGATCAACCATTGACAGGGGAGCCGTACAATTCTGATGGAATGAATAACAGGGCAGTAAGAACCAAGAACAAACCTCATTGGATGGAAGATTATGTGGAGAATTAGACCGGGTATAAAGGGGTACTTAGATTAGTGGTTAATTTCTTTCATTAAGAAGTTTCTACTTGTAATTAGAAAAGGAATATAATTAGTTACAAACTGATATGTCAGAGTCAGATGTAACCAACTGATAGCGATGTTCTCTTATAAAGAGATCACGAAATCAGAAAAGGGGCATAAGAAAAGAAATATTCCTTCGTCACTCTCTTCTTCTTCTTCTACCTCTGTTTCTTCTTCTTCTTCTTCTCTCCCTCATCTTCTTTTCCCTCTGTTTCGTTCTCTATTTCTTTCTAAATTTCCATTTGAGCAGATCTGAAACTTCCAGAACTGTATCAGTGTAACATCAAATAATGTGTATTTTTTTTTTTTTTTTTGAATGTGAACGGTCAAAAACTGAATATAACAAACGGTTCATGGTCAAAGATCCACATATCCCCTGGCCCAATGATTTCTGGGTCATGGGATACAAAAGTATGGCCAGATGGAAGGTTTAGATCAGTCAAATGTGGGACCCACATGCCTACATTTTTTGTCATTGAATACGGACAGTCAGCTCTATGGGGAAAACTAAACTATAAAAAGAGAAGTGTTGTTCTCTTGGGTTGTGGGGAAGCAAGACGTCTTTGGTGTGTCGCCAAAGGAGAGAGAAGAAAAAGAGAGAGAGAGAGAGAAGAGGTTTTTCATCTCAGGGTTTTCTCTTGGGTTCTTTTTCGGGTTTATCTCTCGCGTTATCTCTTGTGTACGGTCTTGGGTTTGAGAAGCAAGGAAAGGGTTGCGGGTTTGTGGGTTTGCGATTAATCCATTGTAATCCTTGTATATTATTTTTCTCATAGTGGAATATCGTGTTTCTCACCCATGGAGTAAGCTTGGTCGAACCACATGAAATATCGGTGTTCATCTTGTGGCTTGTTTGTTTATTTTACTTTTCCGTTTAATTTGTGCATGATCGGATCGGATTGCCCCGCAGATTTTCTCAACACCTTTTTATTCCTTGGGCCACCCGCTTGTAGTGTAAAAGGTACGGGTGGCAAAATTGGCCGAACTGGACCGAGCCGAGACTGAACCGAAAATTCAGTTTCGGTTTTCGGTTCAGTTAAACCAAACCGATTCAAATTTCGGTTCGGACCGAACCGAAACCGAATATTTCCAATTATTATGAGTAAGGGGTGGCAAAAGTGGCGGAACCGAACCGAAACCAAACCGAAAATTCGGTTTCGGTTCGGTTGAGTTTTGGTAAAACCAAACTGATTCAAATTTCGGTTCGATTTGGGGGTCGAACTGAAACCGAACCATTGCCACCCCTAGTAAAAGGGTAGTCATAAACATGATTTTAAATTTCGATTTCAGTCAACACCGAAACTGAAACGGTATTGGATTTCGGCCGAAATTTCATGTTTTTATAATTTCGTCTGAGAAATTCAACCTAAAAATCACAATTTTTTTAATTATACAGCTATTTCCCCGAAATTTCGGTTGCAATTTGGTATTAAATAAAATATTTTTTTAATTGTGTATGGGCCGAAATGTCGGTTTCGGTGAAGGCCGAAACGCAGACCGAAATTTGAAACCATGCTCATAAATACACGAGAGGTTGCTGCCCGGTTAAGAAAGTGGGGCGAATATAAAGACTAACTTACATTAAGATTGCCGCTATCGTGGAGAACGGCTTAGGGCGGCCGTTTTCTACATTCTCACTCACAACTGCCAAATCATATATTTTATTGCATATAATACGAAGTGTCTTATATCTACAGTACCTCATTCTAATAGTGGCACTCTGATTTCGCATTAATATTTAATTAGACAATGATAAATCCGCACCCCCTATAGGATAATTCACATACCTTTAATTCTTTAAAGGAGGATAAGTGGCAGACTTTGACCCTTTTAAGCGTGCAAGGGGTGTGAATTTATCACCGCTCTTAATTTAATAAGTCTTCAAAAGAGGAGATGGGAGTTAAAATCGAACAAAAAAAGTGCGACTAGGGGTGTAAACGGATCGAATTCAAATCGGATATGGCTATATCCGAATTCGATTACAGTATACACTATCCGAATTCGGATTTGGATTCGAATTTGACGGATATTTAATATCTACTACTGAATTCGTATCCGTCGGATATTGTTCGAATTTGGATATTATCCGTATCCGTTTATCCGGTAAATTCGAACATTTTATTGCAGCACTTTATCTTTCTTCTCTTTCTTACTCCTCGAATAAATTTTCCAAACCCTAAAACCAGACCTCTACATTCTCTTCACAAAATTAACTCTCAAACCCTAAAATATATGAGATCCTCTTCTTCCTTTTAAAACAAAGGCAGAGAGAGACGGTGTGGATGGATGATGGTGTTGGTAGTGGTCTTTGTGTTTTTTTTTTTTTTTTTTTTTTTTATGTATATGATGGAATAGGTTTGGGCTATTTTGAGCAGGGGAAGTGGGAGTGCTGATTGTGGAAGATGAAGAGAAATGATGATGGAGATGAGGATTGGGTTAGAAATGGAGGTGACTGACGGTGATGGAGGTGGCTGTGAGAAGGTGGAGAGGCGCGGCGGTGGATTTTGGTGGGGTTGGAGGCACCAAGGAATGCCAAAGATAGTGTCTTAGCCTCATCATTTCCCCTCTCTTGCTTCTCCTTGCAAACCTTAGAAGTTCAATCTTTTAATTGTATTTTGGGTTTTTATATAACCCTAAGTTGGAAAATTGATCTGAACTGTCCATTTACCATCAATGACTATGGCCTTTTTGCTCTAGAATTCTTTAGAAACTATGACATCTTCTTTCAATCACCATCATTCATTTGTCTCTTTCATCCTACATCCCACATTTGTTGCTTCATAAAGAAGCCATGTCAAACTCCAAGAATGCCCTTAAAATGAGAGATTACTTCATTTCCTACTCAAAACACTTTTTGCTTTTGTTTTTTTCTAAAAGAAAATTTCACTTTTCTTTTAAAAACAAGTGTGTCATTACTAAAAACAAATATTAATGTTATTATTAATAAAAAATAAAAATGATACTTCTCAGATTCGGATGTTAAACGGATCGGATATACCATTTACCAGATTCGCATCCGTTAAGAGCCGGATATCTTATAAACGGATTCGGATAATATCCGCTTGAAACGGATCCGGATAATGTTCGCTTTAAACGGATTCGGATGCGGACGATAATCGAATTTTCGAATATCACTGCGACTATAGTCAAACTTCAAGGCCGTAAGTTGTCTGTCAGAAAGCAACAGGAGGGCCGGTCAGATTCGTCTCACGGTAAAACCTCCGAGTCGCTATCATAAACACGTTTCAGAATCTCGGCCGCGGAAAATGAGGGAGGGAGGGACGTACACGAAGCGGCAGAAATGCCGTCTCACAGAAAAATCCCCCTAAAATTAGGGTTTCATCTATTCTCTCTTTTACTCTCTATCTCTCTTGAACTCATAATCCAATGGCAGAAACTTCAGTCTCCTCAGAGAACTCTAATGGATTCTATGATGTTGAAGAGTTCCCTTGGGTCTGTATAGATTCTTCTTATCTTTCTTGAATTTTATAATTGAGGATTGTAAAACCCTAGATTTTATAAGCTAAAACCCTAGATTTTATAAGGTAACAGTTGGATGTTACAATCCTAGATTTTATAAGGTAAAAGTTGGATGTTACAATCCTAGATTATAAAATTCAGATTTTAGCTTATCAAATCCAGGATTTTACGATCCTGGATTATAAAATTCATGTAGTATGTGGAAATTTTACAGATTCTCAATGAAATGGAAAATTCTTTTGGAATGTAGGAGATGGACGAGGCTTTTGAATTCTCTCTTTCTCTTATTCTTAAATTGAGGACTGTAAAATCCAAGCTAAAATCTTGATTTTATAAGCTAAAAGTTGGGTGTTATAATCCTAGATTATAAAATTCAGGTTTTAGTTGGTACGAATTCTGGATTATAAAATCTATTTATCTAAATGGTTACTTTATGTGGAAATTTTGAGATTCTGGAATGGAATGTAGGAGATGGATGAAGTGGCGAGAGGGATTCCGTTGGAGCAATTTGGACAGGTGTATGATTTAATGCAGAGCGGAAATCAAGCTTTCAGAGAGAGTAGGATTGAAGAGGTAAGTGAGGATGATTGGGCCATTGTTTTATGTGTTTTCATTATTTAGTTTTTAGGAATTGAATTTTTGTGATGTGAACCTTGTTCATGTAATAGAAAGAGTGTTGCCAAAGATCAATGTCTTTTGTTTGATGCTATTGATTATTAGAATTCTGTTATTTAAAGTTACAATTAGCTCACTCATTGTTGATTCCATTGCAATTTTTTCTTTCATTTAATACCAAGCACGTGGAGGTTTTATTTGCATGAAATTTCGGATATGAGAGGGCTTTCGTGTGAATCCTGTAATCGATTTTTTTTGGGTATCAATATTTATGAATTGTATATTCGAGTCAACATTTTTTGCACTTTTCAAATCATCGCCATTCATAAAAATTTTGTTGAATAGTTTTACTTGTAATAGGATTGATAAATATATACTAGGGAAAGCATAGACAACTAGCAATCAATTGAGAAAGGGGTGTTTATGAGCATAAGAAGCTAGGGCTGAATTCACTATTTATTCAGTCTCAAATAAAATAAAAATTTCATGCATAAAAGAAATTAATGTGGAAAAATAATCATGGACAACATGTTAACTCGAACACTTTTCCTTGACAAGCCCAATATGCCTATGACGACTCTCATATGAAAGAGATGAGAGTATCCCTCCAATCAAGTGATTTGAGGTACCCAATCATCCATCCACTTTTTCACACACACACACACACAGAGAGAGAGAGAGAGAGAGAGAGAGAGAGAGAGAGAGAGAGAGAGAGAGAGAGTCACACAGACAAACACACAGACCCGCACCCACACACACACACACACACACATACACATACATACACACATATTTAATGCATGTAGATAGATACGCAATTTAATCTATGCCCATATTATATCTACATTTGCAACTACATCAGTATCCCTATATATATTTTTACTATGATACCCATATACTCTTGGACCGGCATATTTTGTCCTACACGATATGCTAACCATCCTCATAGTAGTTACTTAACTATCTCACTTTTTTATTCTTACACTTATTACTGTAAGGAAACACTTCACCCAGGCATGTTATATAATCTCATGTTGTGTTGGGAAGTGTCCAAGTATCCTCAATTGTCAGTAAGAAAAAAATGAGTAGAAGTAGCAAGTAAGATTCACCCTTCCTTCTTCTATTTGGCATTAACCATCTATTATTGAATCCACCAAATTAGGGTGGGAGCATCCCCTGGAATGAATTTTATTTCACCTTTTATAGATCCATCACCTTTCCTTAGTGGATCATCTCTTTTAAAATTTTGCTCTAGGAATTTCCGAATCTTAACAGAAGTCTTCCATCACCCACCACTTTGTGGAAAGTGTCCTATCACTAAATAGCATTATGAAGGCTTCCATTGCCCTCATACCCGTTGACCATGACCATTCACCTCTCAAAGTTACGCACCTTCTCATGCATTGCTAAAAACAATTCATGTAAAAGAATAGTCCATCTTGACGCATTGGGTAAAAGAGGCCTCCTTGTTCTCTCTCTCTCTCTCTCTCTCTCTCTCTCTCTCTCTCTCAAAAAGGCCTCCTTGTTTACTATATTCCACAGTAATAGACTACATATGTGCAAAATCACCTTGATACATATGGGGGATTGATATATTGAACCTCTGTTTTTCGTAGATTCAACCTATGTCTTGTCATTTTTTATATTTGTAATCACTGGGGTCATTCACTTCTTCAGAAGTAGGAATAACTAGGGAAACATGACATGTGGCACTCCAATATGTCGCAACATGTTTGGTTGCACTTCACAACAAGCCAATTGATTTCAACTCTCTCTCTCTCTCTCTCTCTCTCTCTCTCTCTCTCTCTCACACACACACACACACACACACACACACACACACACACCCTCTCCAACCACAATCCTTTTGTCCACCCTTTGGTCATCTCTTGCAAAACCATGAAACACCATGGGAGCCCCAAATTTCCTGGCTCGGACTTCTAAATTAATTCTATGACGAAACCAAACAAATGACCATTGCCACCAAGGGAATCTTATTACAACACTCCAAAATCGATTTTTTGATGTAATATGGAAATCAGTTACTGCAGCTGTGAGTATCTGATTCCACGGTCCATACATTGCCAAATAACCTACAGGGATCCAACTCCAAGTTATTTTATTCTAATAGATTTGTTTTCTTTTGTTTTGTTTTATAATTTCTAAAGATGTTACTTCTGATACCATTCAAAAAAAAAAGATGTTACTTCTGATGGATGGAAACCCTCGTTTCCTTTACTGGAAATCCAGCTTGAATTTGGTTGTGAAATCTGATTTTCCTACGTAGAGTAAGTCCACAGAAAGAGGAAAACCTTGATTTTAGAAACATATGAAAAATCTCAACGATGAGTTGTCCACTGGTCCACCAATTTTCTTCCATTTAAGTAGGGTTCAGAGCTTTCTTCTGTGGCACTGGTTGAAAAATGTCCATCTCATTTCTCCAAAATGATTGTTGACGGTAGTCTACCTGTGTTTATTTGCTATGATTTCTTCCATTTGAGATGCGATGAAAGATGAAAAATTAGAGTCGAAGTAAAAAATAACACTTTGTTTGTTGCCTTTGCCCCAAATTCTTTCGCAACATTATGGTGTTGGTGGTAGCCGTGGAAAACTATAATCTCTTCTTTTTGAGAAGGTAAATTATATGAATAAAATAAGATAGTTCTAAAAACTCTTCTTTTTGAGAATGTAGATTTTATAAACAAATTAGATAGTTCCTTTAGAACTCTTACCTAATTAAAGAAATCCATAGGCTCTAGGAATTATTTTCTACGCTGCTTTAATATATGTTAGTGTAGTACATGCTGATATTATGCTATTTTATGGAGATATAATCATACAGATAAGTAAGTAAGGAAGCTTGCCTTGGATTTTTTTGCTCTCTTACTGTATTCCTTACAATTATTTTCTATATATTATTATGTTTTTCGTTCATCTTACATGTAAATAGATTAAGTTGATTTTACGCTTGCCACACTTATTTTTTCCCTTAATTAGCCCATTCTCAATTAGCAATTGAATTGCAATTATTTTATTATGTTTTTGCATTTTTTGTTTATCGTACATGTACATGTTTTAAGTTTCCTTTACTCTTAGCATACTTATTTCTTTCTCCTAGTTAGTTCTCAATTAACAATTAAACTTTTCAAAGTTGTTCTTGTGTGCCATCAAGTAATTAAATCTGAAATATTTGATTCTGTATGCAGGCAATTGCTTGCTATTCTAAAGCTCAAAGGATAAAACCAGGAGATCCTATTATTCTTAGCAATCGAAGTTTTGCCTTTTGCAGGTAAACGTCTCTTCTATCATTGTTTGTATTTTTCAATCTATTCCATTTTAAGATCATGTTTGTTATTGTCTTTGTGCCTTATTTTTTCTGAATGCATGCTTATCCATCACTCTAGAGTACTTGATTGCCATGGATAAATTGTAGTGGCTGACTATTTTCCCATGCAATAATGTAAATCTTTACATAACAGGATTAGCCAAGAGTTGAGAAATCGACCTGCGTCAGTTTCTGAAGATCAACCACTGAATGGACTTGATCCTACAACACTAGCCGAAGTATGTCCCGACTCTATTTATTGTACGCTAAAAATTGTCTCTCTTTCTATTACCACTAGTACATGATTATATTTTTCCAATCATTATTTCAGCTGGCTTTGAAGGATGCTGAGAAGATCAACTTTCATAGTGACTCCGCAAAACCATATTTTCTGAAGGCCAATGCTCTCATTTTGGTAATCAATGATGTCAAAAGTTAATATTATTTCCATATTCTTACATTTTTAATTTTTTTCCAAATACATGCACAAGATCTTGACTATAAAACTGCATTCTCTTTTGAAAGGGTGAAACTTACCTTCTTTCCCTTTAGGTCATTCTTCATGCAAGAGATATGTCACATTTATTGTGAATACGATCACCATGAGAAAAGGTGGAATTGGGACACTTCAGTTTTATAATATGAGGAAGTAGAATGTAGCAGAGTGATCCTTTGAATTTCATATATCAAATATTATATGGTTGTTGAATCATGTTTTCTTAAGAAAACATGAAAATCATAAGTCTGAATGGAGAATTATTTTAATGATTTCATTTATTGTTTTGGTGATTCTATTGAATAAAGTAAAATATCAGAGAGTATTAGTAGAGTTTAAGTCCTAACGTAAGACGAAGTGATGGTTCACGATACTAATGGTCAGTGTTGGGAGTGAAAGTTATAGAGACGGAGATGAAGGCGTTGTCAAACTATGCTTTATTGAAGAGAAAGATGAGAAAATTGGGTAAACCCTAATTTAGAAGTTAGAGGAATGAGGTGGTCAAGTCACTCTCACGACTCGTCTCCTATGCTTTATATAAATAAAGTCAAATACATTTACGTAAAATTCCCAATGTAGCGTCAATGAATCAAAGAGCAAAAAAGAAAAATCCTTTTAAGAACTTTTATACACTTCTGTATATATGTCGATACAAAGAGAACCAACTTCAAGACTTATATACAACAATTAAATGTGTATATAAGTGATATATATAGCTCATTTCTCCCACCACCCCCTCCCTCTTTGAATTAATGCACTAGGTCATGAAACATCAATTTGCAAACCAAGAAATCATATCGAGCTTGTGCTATGGCCTTCGTGAATATGTCATCTAATTGATATAAAGACTGAACATACGGAAGTGACAACAACTCTCTTGAGTAACATTTGCTTAAGTGACAACAACTCTCTCGAGTAACATTTGCGTATGTAATTATGCCCCACCTTGCTATGCTTTGTCCCCTTGTGAAAGACTGGATTTGTAGAAATCTGGATAGCACCGTAATTATCTCCATAAACTGGTGTGGACAAAGAGTAGGAATTCACTTCATATGTACTAATATTAGTAATTCGACCCTATAGGCCTGATTGCCTGAATGGGTCCCAACTTATCTTCTGATCGATTCAAAGTCTTTGATAGTGGAAATGATCTTTGAAACGCTCACCGGGACGATACCATGTAGAATGTGGAACCGAAAAAGACAAGAATGTGTGAAAATGGAAAATGCATCTGTGTATATTACAGAAAGGTGTTTACAAGTACATTTCAATAAAAAGTTGTTACAAGTATATAAACTGGGTATATTACACATAAAACAGTGGAGAGGTTGGGTCTGTAGCTCAATGGTTAAGGCTTAGTATATCAACCTCCCTATAGGCTTGAATGGGTCTCAACTTTTCTTCTGATTGATTCAAGGGATTAGTCTTTGATAGTGGAAATGATCTTTGAAACTCTCACTGGGCTGATACTATGTAAAATGTGGAATTAAAAAAGACAAGAATGTGTGAAACTGGAAAATGCATCCGTTTATATTACTGAAAGGTGTTTTCAATTATATAAACTGCATTTATTACACATAAAACAGCGGAGGGGTTGGGTCTGTAGCTCAATGATTAAGACTTTGTATCTCAACCTTGAAGTTGCAGGTTCGATGCCAGCTTACCTACCAAGAAAAACAGCAAAGGACATGACATTCAATCCTTATTTACTAATGAAGAATTATTAGACTACTTGGTGATTAAATAATTAACCTGTATGTATAGTACTCATTATTAGAACATCGCCCAACATCTTATATGTTTAGAACAATGGGTCTGTTTTTATGGTGTAATAATCTTGTTTATCGCGTACTTGGTCATTTTTCTAGTATCATTAATTATTACTTTTTTGAAATAGTTTTAAATTTTTTTTTTTTGAAATAGTCCATTCATTATTAGTAAGTTTGTTGACTCTAGTATCATTAATTATTACTAGAACTACTTATATATATATGTTTAGAACTACTTATATTTTTAGTAAGTTTGTTTACTCATAATACTCTTTGTTTGTTTTTCATTTTATGCATTATATTGCATGCGGCTTTTAATGCTTGGAGGGCTTTATTTCTATACTAATGCCTTCATTAACCTCCAAGAATTGTCCGGACACTATAAATACCACTAGATGTTTGTTACATATTTGCCCGTGTCATAGAAATGATCGATGAAATTTGCTTCTATCAATCTGTCTGTCGGTAGTTTTCATCAGGAGAAACTGGAGAAACTAAGAAGTGCAAGTATTTAATTTTTAAATTTATTTTATTTTATTTTTTTTGAATTTTTTTAAATTCATTTTATTTTAGATGTTTCAAAGGTTGACATGCTCTTCTTTTCCATTAATATCCATCTTCATTTTTTCTTTGCAGCTAGAACAATATGAGGAAGCACGAGAAACACTACTTTTTGGACTTCAGTTGAATCCTCTTAGGTAATATGTTTTGTTCATTATAAACTAGCATGCATTATTATGAGTTTATTAACATTTATAATTGTACATATATCCAGCTAGATTATGTGGATTCTTTAAGGTTTGTCCTAACATTGTTGGTTTCCTGTTCCATGCAAACTATTTTTGGGATTATATAGCATTCCCCTTCAGGTCTCTCTTCGGGGTTTGGATATTTCAGCTGGTTCGTTCAGAAGGATAAAGCACAGGAAGCTCGAACGTACTGATGACTTCGAATGTATCCTCTGTTTGAAGTTATTGTATGAACCTATTACTACCCCATGTGGGCATTCTTTTTGTCGGTCTTGCCTATTTCAGTCTATGGACCACGGTGAGTTGTAACAATCTTCTCCATATATGTATGTATATGTATGCGTATACATATTTGATAGCTTTGAACTTATCTGACTTCTCTTCATAACTTTACTTATCTGACATCCTTATTGGAATAACAGGTAATAAG
This sequence comes from Tasmannia lanceolata, assembly GCF_043159265.1. Taxonomy (NCBI): domain Eukaryota; kingdom Viridiplantae; phylum Streptophyta; class Magnoliopsida; order Canellales; family Winteraceae; genus Tasmannia; species Tasmannia lanceolata. Next base: position 60,246,261 of record NW_027518680.1, on the reverse strand, counting down.
TGTCCTATGTGCCGAACAGTTCTACTTATTAGTCCTAAAACGTGTTCTATTAGGTAAATATTCTTTTTTACCATTTCTTTTTCTATATGTAGCCCTGTGCAGTTTTATCATCAAAGTATTGTATGCACTTTCTTGTATGTCACATTAATTTTTATGTATTGATAAACTTCTCATTTCAATATCTTGCTTGACTTTCTTTAGTGTGACACTGAAGAACGTAATACAAAAGAACTTCCCTGTGGAATATGCCGAGAGAAAGTCTGAGCATGACAGTTTGACAAATTTAAGTGTTGATTCGATTCCTCTTTTTGTCATGGATGTTGTCCTTCCATGCCAGAAGTTGTCACTCAATATATTTGAGCCCCGCTACAGACTTATGGTGAGATGATTGATTGCTTGATATTCTTGTCCTTTGGTTGTTTAAGATTGTGTTTAGTACAATTAAATTGAAAATTATAAGTTTCTCCATGGTTTTGATTTTAACCAATGGCCCTATTAGAACTTCTTTATTAACTTATTATCATTTGCCTAATCAGTCTTAGGGATTTAAAAAGACACCCCTATGTTTCTATTTCTAAAAATATTCATACTGATAGTGAGCAAGGTTAGTTATTCTCTGATAATATCTTAATATTATTCTAGGCTTGGTGTGCTAGAGTTCATGGCTTATGCAATGAGCTCCAACTGCACGTTGGAAGTCTTTAAATCTATCTGACACTCTCAAACGTTCAAGTCTATGTTGCATGGATTCTTTGCCCCCCTATGCCGAATCCGTGTCGACACGTCTCTGCATCTGAATCGGACATGTATTCACGTGGGACACACCCGGATTCTTGTCATAGTCGTGTCCCGCACGAATCCTGTTTTTTTCGGGCAAATCCGATTCATCATTGTCTCTTTTGAAATGCGAATCCTGTATATTTTCCCTTCAAACGTATTTTCTTCTGAACTTTTTTTATATGAAAGCACAACCCGTACTCTTTTAATAAAAACCCTAGTGCCTCGACCCTCGAACATCGACCCCATTCCTCCTTTAACTCTCTTAATAAAAGACTCGCCTCAACCCTCTACGCTCAATTTTTCATGAATATATATATATATATATATATATATATATATATATATAGAGAGAGAGAGAGAGAGAGAGAGAGAGAGAGAGAGAGAGAGAGAGGAAACTGTTGGTGCGCTTAAGCTCACCAAACTTATGGTGAGCTTAAGCGCCCCAATCACATGGGGGCCCACTTTGTTAGGTGATCCAAAGCATTCATTTTAAAGTCCCTTACATGGATAGGGGGTGTACCAAAAATCAGCTCCATAGGATCATCCTAACCCCTCCATTTGTGGAGGAAAAAAATGGACAGACACAAATCTGCCCATTTTTGTCCTCCACAAATGAAGGGGTTAGGATGATCCTATGGAGCTGATTTTTGGTACACCCCCTATCTATCATAAGGCCTTTAAAATGAATGCTTTGGATCACCTAACAAAGTGGGCCCCCATGTGATTGGGGAGCTTAAGCGCACCATAGGTTTGGTGCGCTTAAGCTCACCAACAGTTTTCTCATATATATATATATATATATATATATATATATATATATATATAAATTTTGGAATTTTTATTTTATTTAAAAATTACCGAATCCGAATCCTACTTTTGGGGGTTTGCCGAATCCGACACGTCGAATCCGTGTCGGATCCCGACACGCGAATCCATGCAACACTGGTTCAAGTAGATGCTTGATGTCCATGCAATTAATTTCATTAACTATTAGTGGATACACAATTTTGATTTACGTTGTCTCGTGACATTTGTACATGCAATTGGAAAGTGTCACTAGAATAGCTTTAAAACAGCACTCAATTATTGGTAACATGAGGCATCAACGAGTGCCTAAGACCCACTAAGACTGTTTACATATTAAAAACTTAATTTTCATATTCTTACAAAAAATGTCTTCAATCTACCAAGGATGCTTAGAAATAATTTTTCAGGGAGAACCAAAAGGTACTTTAGTTTCCATTCCCAAGACTTAAAAAGCAAAAAGAAAAATTCTTTTTTCCGTCCAGCTGTTCTTTCACCTAGTTTGAAATGCTTGCAAGATTTGAATGTAATCCAACTTTAATTCTACTCCGCCCTTAGATACCTTTGCTATAAAATTAATCACCAATTGTCATAGGAGACTTGACATCTTGGAAATTTAGTTTTTTTTCTCTGCTCATAGTTTCATTCTACTCTAGATTTCATTAATCTACTAGTGTCTTAAGTCATGGGAAGATCCCTTCACTGTAACTCACTGAGTAGACGGTCATCGAAAATGACAATGAGTCTGAACTGCTTGAATTTGAAGATGATTCTTCATCTTGAAGTTCTATTTCTCTTATCCTCTTCTTTGGTCTAACCAAGAATAGGTATCCAAACCCTCTTATAAATAAAGGTCAAATTTGTTGTTGCTTTCTGCTAGTGTGCGTAGATGTTACGGTGAACATGAACATGACCTCCCTAGATTCAACAGTGCATCTTCATTTCCTCTTGTTATCGAAATAATATTCATTTGAAATTGGAATGTGACTATAAGAAGGCCCATTGCAATTTTAGTACGATATAACACTTGATGTTTAAGGCAGTCTTTACTATGCAAGATACGTGTAACTTTTGTCAATGCTACCTAAAGTTTTTATATAATCCCTATATTCTTTTGCATTGAGTATGGACCTTGTTATCTCATTCTTTTGTACATTTTGAAACAGGTTCGAAGGATAATGGAAGGGAATCGTCGGATGGGAATGGTACGATATTCCTATTTTCCTTTTCTTCTTTGGTATATTAGAAGCTGAAACATCCTTTCATTGATTTCATGTAGTTTCCTCTTCTTTGTAGGTTGTCATTGACTCTGCAACAGGTTCCATAGCTGATTTTGCTTGCGAAGTGGAAATATTGGAGTGAGCATTGACCCTTTATATTATTTGCTCCAACTGTTCGTTATTATCCTTTCTATTGTTCTATTGATTGTTTTTGGTTGCTGCGGTCTTTCATATTGTCATATTTTGCCCTTTTACTTGAGCTCTATTTTCTGTTTATGTAGGTGCGAGCCTCTGCCAGATGGACGATTTTATTTAGAGGTGAATTGGAACTGCTAATCTTTCTCGGCACTCACGTTCATTATTTCTCTGTCTTAATCTTATGGCAGTATTGTTTCATCTTTGTTATGTAAAAATTAAAAATTTTGTTTCATGGTGGTATACATCTCTACTCTTTATATAGTCAATAATCTTTTGTAGATTCACCTAATCTTATTTACATATATAGTTATAGATATAGATTATCCCTAAATTCTTACATCTTTTGAAAAATAAATTCATGCATACAAATCAACAGACTGATGTACACACACACACACACACACACACACGGATATCTACATATATACACAAACTCTGACACTCACACATATTTTCATACACATGTACACACAGACATGCATTTATACATACACATACACACACAGAGACACATACACATACACACACACACACACACACAGACACACACACACACACATACACATATTTAGATGTGTTAAGATATGGTAATGTAGATAAGTAGGAGGAGAAAGAAGAGAATGCAAGAATGGAGAATCTATGAGGTTTAGAGTGCCCTATGAAAGTCCAAAAATATATCGTATATGTATTTTTTCCTCAATATTACAATTGCACTCATAAGTGATAACATAAAGATAGGACCCGTCGGTACATAATAAATGTAAGAGAGAAGTGAGCCCTACAATACGGTCCACTATACTCATGCACTTCAACACCCCCCCCCCCAGGCTGGAGCGTATGTATCACCCATGCTTCGCTTTGCACATAAAGATGAGAACAGATTAGGACCAAGAGCTTTAGTGAAAAATGCCACCCAACTGATTTTTGGACTTCACATATGGGGTGCCGGGTGCCTATCTTCTTGCTCATAGTTCCATCTTTGACAAAATGACAACCCACTACAACACAAAGATGTATCACCCATGCTCAACTTCGAACACAAAGATGAGAACGGACTACGAGCAAGAGCTTTAGGGTATGTTTGGATGTCACAAAAGAGGGAAAAAGTGGGAATGTAAAAGTAAATTTGGATTTTTTTTTGTGTAAAATGGGTTAACTGAGTATTTGGTTTACCAGGAAAGTAAATTTTGGAAATGTGCGTAATGCCTTGTCCCCTGCTTGTTGGCTGATGTGGCAGCAAATATTCCTACCATTAGTTTCAAAACTCACCCGCGTCCTCATGAACTCCCCCGAGTCGACTTCTTTTACCTTGGCCGAGCTCTTGTCTGAGTCTGCATTTTGCCTTAGAAAGTCAATCAAAACTCCTTTGACTCTCCCGAGTACTTGACAGCGTCATGCCGAGTCAACTAGGATTTGCTTTGGTTGAGTTTTGACCTGCTTCCGCATATTGAAACACCCGTATCAATCTCAAGTGCACTACTTACCCTCTACTCCTCCTTCCTCTCTTTCTTGTCATCTTATCTTTATCCTCTCTTCTTCTCCATTTCATGTTTAGCAATCTGTGAACAAAAGGGTATATAATAGTCTACAGAAGTGGCTTCTACATTTACCCAACCACAAACAATATGGGTGGAATTGCTTAGTTTTTTAGACGGAAGTAAAACTTCCTATATGTATATATAATTGTGTTTGTAATTTTTATTAGAAGAATCATGAAAGTTCTTTTTATTACTCAATATGAAATTTAGAGATGCTAATATCTTATATGTTGAAAGTCATTTCTAGTATTCTCTTGTAGGTTGAAGGTCGCCGACGGTTTCGTATACTTAGATATTGGGATCAAGATGGGTTAGTTTTTTGTTTAGTTGTTCAGTCTCATTTTTTTAATGGTAATTTTTTTGGCTAATCATATGCACTCCATTTTTCTACTTTGATGAATTGTTTTGTTGATGGACTTTGATGTCGTTTGTTTGTTTGTATAGTTATCGCGTTGCAAAAGTTGAATGGATTCAGGATAACTGTCCAGCGGAAGGGACGAGGGAGAGAGAAGATGTAAGCCTTCTTCCATCTTTTGCTTCTGTTAATTTTTTTTTTAAAATTTCCAAAAGATATTGGCAAGCCGTGAAGCAAACTAGGTGCTTTGGTCATGGATAGGGATGAAAAAAAAATAAGGATAGTATGCTTCATGTTAATATGTTATGGACTGAATATGCCTCCCAAGTGTAAGTGCGACATCCGGAGGCCTATATAAATTTTCAACGAAATATTTTAGTCTTACCACGTGCCATATGTTCCAATTTTAGATACTTCTGTCACCTGCCTACATGCAAGTGGCGCTATGTTGAAGATGGACTTACCTAGGATGAATTGTTCTTCCTAGTTCTAAACTACCTAATGGCTATGATTTGTGGACACGGACACGAGTGTCGCGTGTCGACACGGACAAGGAGTGTCAGACACGGCAAACCCCCAAACTTTAGAAATGGAGACACGGCTAAAATAGAAAGTATATGTAATCATGATTTGTGGATATGGATTCGTGTGTCCAGTTTCGGCATGCGTACGAGTTGTCTAAATGAGGTAAACACAATACTCAATAAAAAAATAGAATGTCACACTTGACACGGTACAGAAACATGTCCACACACCCACATTAAGTCTAACACTACCACCAATAGAAGTAAAAGTGCCCAAAGGAGTGTCGACACGTGTGGACATGTGTGTCGTGTCGGACACGGCAGGACACGGCAATAAATTCGAAGTGTCGGCCAAATCATAGCCTAATGGTAATTATGAAAAAGCTATGAGAGTAAACGTGCTTATTTGAGGCACTTATAAGCCCTGCTTGATGAGGCTCGGAGCTAAGATCTTTCTCATTTTTTATCTTTGTCAATGTAAAAGGAAAGAAGAAACTACTTGGAGGAGGCCACCCAAGTCGTGGGAAACAAACTAGAGAAGCATGAGAAGGAAGGAAAAGATGAAGGGAGAAGGGAGTTGATAAGATTGGAAGGTTCGTGGCGCGGCAATCAGCCCCTAAAGACGATGTTTCCTTCATTATTTAGACTAGCTGCAGACAAATGTCTTGGCTGGTCACAATTTAGAAAAAATGGTGAAATGACAGATTGGATTCCTTAGGAGAAATTTCCAATAATGGTAAATAGGAGCTGGTTTTCTTGAGGTTCTAAGTAAAATCTCCAATAATAGGAACCAAAGGATTCAAAATATGTGTAGCATGTGCTCAATCTCAGAAGAATCTCTTAATCATGTTCTCATCCGCTGTCCACTAGGAACAGCAGGAATCTGGATCTACATTTTCTCATTTTTATGTCAGTGGGTGAAGCCAGAGTCAATTTACATGTTTATTACAGCTTGGAAGGTTGGGTCTCGTTCGGCAAGGGATTTCTATTGAGTATTTGCCTTCCAGCAGCCCTTTGGACAATTTGGACAGAGAGGAATAAGGAATTTTTTGAAAGAAAAATACAGTTAATGAAAATCTAAAGAGGGTTATTGGTATATTGAGGAATGGGATGCAATGACTTGTTTATCGATTTGCAAGTTTCAGAGATTGGAAGGAAGTTGAGAAGCGGCATGCAAATGTTGGAGATTTAACTGTACAATAGTAGAAGCGTTGGAGTAAGTTTTCTCATGCCATTTTTCAGTTAAAGATTTGTACATTGGAGACTCTCCAAATGTGATCCCGATGGGTTTGAGAAGGAGCGGTCTTAGAAACTTGTGGACATGTTTGAAGAGGTGTTGGATAGACTCAAAGAACATCGCATTCACGTTGTGTCAAGAGGGAAGCCAATGCTGATAGGCTTGCAAATGAGAGCGTCTTTGGTTGAAATCATTTTAACAGACTATACAACTATTGTTCGTAGACCTTAGTAGATTCTGGTTGCTGCTAGCCTGCTGTTGCTGTTTTTTTTTTCTTTTTTCTTTTTTCTTGGGTTGATCTACTCAATTGGACCTTTTTTTAAAATTTATTTTTCTCTTTTTAATGAAGATTCCATTCCATCCTTCATTTTGATAGCTTTTTCTTTTTTACTGTTTCTTTTAATAATAACAGTTGCACCAAATGGCTAGTGGAGCAGCCGAACTGACTCGCACGTGGATAAGGCAGCTGAGAGAAGCAACAAGACCAGGTAAAACACATAATCAAGAAAACAGAAACAGTGTTTATGTTCTGTTCAGTTTTAGATGTGCATTAGCAAGATATTTATGTGGAATTGCTCTTCCCATTACATATCTGTATGCTAATTTTATATATGTTGCTTCTATCTTCATTGGTTGCTCCATGATTATCTGAAAGTAATTTCTACAGCTCACTAGAGTTCATGATAGAAAGCCTGATTTGCAGGTAGGAGGCCAAGGCGTTTGGAACAACTTCAAACTGAAGGAATGCCCCGACCGCAAGATACTGAGCGCTTTAGTTTCTGGGTATTCATTCGTTCGATCCTTCCGCTACATTTATTTTTCTGTGGACTTGTTAATTTAATCATTTTACTTGGTTGCATATCTGATTCCAGCTTGTCAATCTATTAAACTTGAGGCCATCCGAGCGATTGGAACTCCTGCGGTTATCAGATACAAGGGAGGTCTGTCTTCTCCACCGATAATTTGTTCTATTCTCTCAATTTTTACTCTCATTTTTTACACATTTGCCTTCTGTCATTTGCATTTCTAATTACAGAGGATATCCCGTGGGCTTATTCTTCTGAGAGCCGAAGAGCGAGGCTGTCGAGTCCAATAACAAAGATGCTGGTATAATTTCGACACTTCATAATCGTTAATATTCGTGAAGCTTAATTTCTTTGTAAGAAATCCTTATTCTTTTGATCCACATAATAAAGAATGTGGATGTTGTTTTCAATTGTAACTTGGTTTATACCCAGTCTATTAATGTCAAACACAACTTTTATAATGTTTTTTTTTTCAATTGTAACTTGGGTTGGGCCCAGTCTCTATTAATGTCAAACACAACTTTTCTAATTTGGCTCTTAAGGTAACTGAATTGTGCTTTCTTGCATCCATTTTTGTGATTGTGGACAAAAACAGGAAATAATACAAAAAAAATAAGCATAACCCTAAGCTTTCGAAAATCATGATAAAATCACAATATAATTAAAGTGACAGAGGTCGGGTCGGGTTTCCCAAGGCCTCAATCCTAACCCAATCCGCAATTAGATCAGGTTGGCTTTTCCCTACCATAACCCAAACCCAGCACAAGGAAATGCCAACCAAACCCAAGCCCAGATCCGGTTGAACACTTCGGGTTAAGCCGCACCCAAGTTGCACCCCTAGTACTAATATCTCTGGTGGATGACCAGGATTTTCTGTTACCTCAGGGAAGCATTGAAGACCAGAACCAGACCAAAATGTATCAGAGAATGGAATAGCGGAAAGTGTATATTTGCAGTCTTGCTTCTGTAGTCATTTGGTATTTTTTTTAATGATATGTAAAAAAACACTTTTTGTAGTCCCTTACTCCTTAAGTATTGTTTGGGTGTTCTACTAATTAGATTTTACTTTTCAGACTAATTTACGTACCAGAAACTAGTAGACAGAGTCGCACCACATAAAGAACAGAAGGGTACATGGTTGGGTCAGCCACTGGTTTTTTTTTTTTTTTTTTTTTTTTTTTTTTTGAAATTCAGAACCAATTGTTGTGTGCTTGGATCTATGAAAAAACTATGGAAAATAATATTTTCCATGAAAGAAATATTCTATGGAAAATAAAATTCTAGGATCCACAAGATTTACAGAAATTTCTGATTTTGGAAAAAAATCTATTGAAAATTTATTTTCCATGAAACGTTGGTTTGATAGTTTTCTTCTATAAAGCATATAATTAAGGCAATGTTTGGCGAGTAAGAAGGTTTTAATCCGTGGAATATTGGTTTAAAATGTGGTGGGAGAACAATTTTTTTTTTTTTTTTTAAATGTGGTGGGAGAAAGGCAAGGAAGGCGGGAGAGAGAAGCTAGTGGGCATGAACGAGGAGAGGGTGAGAAGTGGCTTGAAAACAGGGAAAAGAAAAACTACGCTCTCCCTTGCTGCCAGGAAATGTTTTTCCTTACAAATTGTCATCTCAAGTGTAAATTGAAGAGAAATCAGGAAACAAACACGTCTGGCTGCCAGGAAATGTTTTTCCTTACAAATCGTCATATCCAAGTGTAAATTGGAGAGAAATCATGAAACAAAATCCGGGAGACGACGTCTCGAGTGATGGAAAGATGCAAAAAATCTGGTAATTGAAATCTCTACTCAAAACCGATTCAATCCTTTCATGGTTTTTAAATCTCTACTCAAAACTGAATCAATCCTTTCATGGTTTTTAGCAACTTCTCGACGCCAGACTCATCGGTATTGGGATTTTGTTTGCAGATTTTTAGCAGCCTTCACCCTAATCTCCACTTGGAGATGGCGATTTGTCAGGAAAAACATTTCCTGGCAGCGAGGAGTGCCCTTAGTAAGCTAATTTTCTAAGAAAAAGAAATCATAGTAATGAATTTATGGTTTTACTTTATTGTATAGTGTGATAGGACCTAAATTGGAGTCCAATAATGATATGGATGAAGGAAATGATACATTCGCCCCTTTTTTTAATTGGCAAAGTCCCATCTAGTATAAAAGAGTAGTCATAAATATCTTAGAGGGGGCTGTCTCAAGTTTAAAAAAGGGGTAAATATATCACTTCCCATCAAATGAACGCTTTGGGTCATCCAAACAATGTGGGCCCGTACCCGAATCCAAACACCACCAAAAACACAGTGGGCCCGCATTGTTTGGATGATCCAAAGCATTTATTTGATGGGCCATGACATAGATATGGTGTGCCTAAAAAATCAGCTCCATCGGACCATCCTAACCCTTCAATCTGTAGCCGTCAACTGAGGGGGCCTACCTTATACAAATTGAAACTTAGGGGGGTGTAGTTGTCACGTTTTAAACTATAGAGGTAGAAGTGGATGTGTCAGAAACTAGAGTGGGTGTAAATGTAATTTTCCCAAAAAATAAAGCCAATCACTCAACCCTAACATCCATTGGTGTGTATTTTTTTCATGATAAATAGGTGTATCCAAGTGGTGAGAGAGGGGTAGGACAGTTGGAGGAGAGATATTGAGAGGGCATGATTGGGATGAGCCTGAAAAGTGGATAAAATCAGGAAAACGTCGTTCCAATTTGCAGTAGTGTTTTTTCTCTGTTGATTTTTTTGCCACTCCTTATCACCGGAGACATTAGTTTCCTAATTTTTGTTTCCTGATTTTTAGCATCTTCATCCTCATTTCCACTTGTAGACACTACTCAATCATGAAAAAAAAAATCCACTGTAGCTAAAATGTGCCCTTTAAGACTGCCAAATTACATGCATTATAAAGAGAACTAATATGGTGGATCGGGTGCATGCAAGTGCAGCCTAAAATTACAGCAGAGCCCACATTGTTTGGGTGATCCAAAACATTCATTTGTTACGCCTTGATGTAGGTAGTTTTTTTTTGGGAATGATACAATTCATTAAAAAAGACCGAGATGGTCAAAGATTACAAAGGAGAATTAAATATACAAATCAAGGGATAACAACATCAAGGAGGAAGAAAATCGTATTTCTCCAACGACTCCAAACCAACACCCCTCCTAGCTAGAGAATCCATCACTTCATTAGTCGACCTTCTAACATGCTTGAAAGCCATATGATTCTCTCCGATAATATCATAAATCTCGTTAAAAAAGTTCGCGAATCTCCTTGGGAACTTATGAGAGCCCGATAACATTAATGGAATCCCAATAGGACCGGCAAATGACCAAATTACCTCACCTTTATCGTCCCTTAAAACCCCTCCAATACCTGCCAGACCGGGATTACATAAGCTTGATCCATCAAAATTAAATGTCCACGAGCCATACTCCGGAGGAACCCAAGCTTGAACAATATTATTAAATGTAAATGCAAAAATGGTAAACAAAGTTGTGACGCCAAACCTGCCTCTAGAGCGGGGTCCCCTTCTCGCTCCAATACCCGCCGGACCAGGATTACCTAAGCTTGATCCATCAAAATTAAACTTCCACGAACCATACTCCGAAGGAACCCAAGCTTGAACAATATTATTACTCCTCTCAACACTTGAGCACACAGCTAACCACGCATACCATAAATCGTAGGTGGATACAAAATTAAAAAGAGGCAATGACTTAGTCAAAGATAGTCCCTAAGTCCTTTTGGGGTGAGGCGATTTTGACTTCCTGCTTCCTTGCGAATCGCCTTCCGTCATCTAATCTTCATGGTACTTCTCCATTTCAGGTCTTATACCTTCAGCAGGATCCTTTTCCACTCACACCTCGTGTCTTTGGGTGTGTCCAGTGACGGAGCTAGGATTTATACATAAGGGGGGCAAAATAAGATAATATATTCAATCCAAGCCGACCTAACCTGACCCGAGATAGTTTCTCGCGTAGGATAGGGTTTTGGAAAACCTGACCCGCCCGACCTGAGTTGCAACCCTAACATTAACATCCCCTAAAAGTTAGTAGTGAAAAAGCAATTATTTCCTTTCTTTTTTCTTGCCTATCAATTATCTGCCCAAAAACATAATATAAAATGGAAAATAAAGGTGGACCTCTAACCACCGTGGATTTTGTGGGCCAAAGTCCAAACGAAAAAATAGAGTTTTCTGGATTCTTCAAGTTTTAGGAGTAAAAATGCAGGGGCTTTTTAATCTAAAGTGCAAAAGAAAGCTAATTTAAAGGGCAAAAGAAAGCTAAATATATTAGAAAAAGAAAAATAAAACAAAAAAAATAAGTACTTGTGACTGTGAGGTTGTGATAGAGACACAAAGTCTTCTTCTTCTTCACGGGGCGGCAACGAAGACACGACAGGACAGCGAGCTGCTTCTTTCCTTCTTCTTCACAGGCCACGGGCACAACGAGGCGTTTTCAAGTTTAGCCCTTAGGGTTTTCAACTTTTGGTCGAGAGTGAGATAGAGATGAGTTTAGGGTTTTTAAGAGGTCGAAAGATGTGTATTTTTAATATTTTCACCCCCTTGTATTACTTTGGACAGCCCTCTTAACTTAAATAGTTAACCTATTCAAGTGGGCCCATAAGGAACTTTTTTGATATTTCAATATTTTTTGAAGTTTTCAAAGTATTTAAATGTTTTTGTATTTCAAATTTCTGATGTTTTTGAGTTTCAAAATTTTGATGTTTTTAATGTTTTAAAATGTTCCAATGTTTTTAAACTTTTAAATGTTTTCACCCCTAAAGGGAACATGCAAACACAACAACAAACTAGGGCAAAACCCTAAGGTTAAAGGGGAAACCTCGAACAAGCAAACTAACGTCCCAAGAACATGGAAAAGATAAGATCCCAAGTAGCTCTAACATAACAAAGTAAGTATCTCTAACACAACCAAGTAAGTCTCTAATCAAGAGGCGTGACAACAACTCTAAAGGATAAACTCGATCCCAAGCTAGAGGACAAACTAATAGTCTATGAGACAGGCTTCTAAACAAATCAGCACTAAAGAAGGGGTAAATAAGTCAAGGCTCTCTAATAACGCTACCAAAATATGGAGGCAAATAAGTCAAGGACTCGCTAATAACGCTACAAAAATAGGGGAAAAAATAAACAAGAGTGCTAGTGAGACTGAGCTAGTCTCCTAGACACTGAGGTGGGCTCCAAGTATCCCTATCATTGTCCTTGCAATGATAAATAAGGGATTAGGTAACTAACAGACTAAGTTGGTCTCCAACTAGTAGGGGGTACAAGTTGGGGTACAACTTATAGAGGGTTCTACAAATGAGGCCAAATATGCATCTTATAAGTAACTTTGCTAATGAAATCAAGGTGTACTCCCTAAGGGTAGGTTCTAAATGACAAGGCTTGTCTCCAAAGGAGAGCTACCTAACGAAACAAAGTACGTCTCCTAGTGGGGGTTCTAAATGACTCTTTCATAGCCCTTGCAATGAAATAAAGGATTCTAATATTTAAAAGTGTCTAAAAGACTAGACAAGTCTACTAAATAAAAGAAGGGAGTGCTACTAGGACCGAGCAAGTCCCCTAAGGATGGGCTTGGGCTAACGCCTTCATCGCCCAAGGGAATTTAATACTTAAAAGGGATATCTGAAAGACTTGATAAGTCTCCTAAAATAAAGAAAGAAAAAGATATGCTACATAGGACTTAAGCAAGTCTTCCTAAGAGATGGGCTTGGGATGACTCCTTCATCGCCCTTACATTGACATAGGGGATCTAATGTCTAAAGGAATATCTAAGAGGTTGGGCTAGTCTAATAACCAAAGAGGGGAAATACTAAGCAAGACCCTTAAAGATGAATATGGTTTTTAACAAAATGTAGTTATTAGGTGGCATAATCAATGATTTCAGTCAATCTCAATTATTAACTCGATACAGACAATCTATGAAATGAACATGAAATGATTATCAAACCATAAGCTGATAGGATTGTCTAATTCTTATTATAATGAACACAAGTTATAGGATTATCAAACCATAGACATGCCCATCTCTGCATACAATCCCAATTCTTATTCTAATGAACACAAGTTATACCAAAGCATGGAACTGTATATATGTTGCAATGCAAAACTGATTGGGTAGCTAACTGAACTTGTACCAGCTGATGGTGTAAAATTTTGAAAGAAAACTGAACTTTACAGCTGTAGTGCAATCATTTTTAAAGGAAAACTGAACTTGTACCAACTGGTGGTGCAAATATAACCACCACTTATGAACAGCAGCTCAAACATATTATTATTAAGCTCAACAACAATACTGATAAGATAATCCTAATTCATTTTTTTGAAAACAGTGCTGGAAATCTGAACTTTCATGTTTTTGGGGTACTTAAGCCCATAATTAGCTAGAGATACCAACTAGAATGTTGTAGATCTTTTTTAATAGATATGAATACATATAAACTTTGTTAAATTTGGATAAGAATTGAGTGTGTTATACTCATTTCAAGTTTCTGTTAAAAAGTGGGTTCAAATGGGTGGTTTCTTGTTTTTCGGAAACATCCAACTGGAATTGGACAAAGCTCCGAACATAAAAGTTTTAGGGGATGTTTTTAAAAATAATTTTTATGTTTTGTATAACTCCCAATTCTAAGTGTATAAAGAGATACACTCATTTTTTGTAGGTAAATTTACTGCGTAATCCTTTGGGCATATGAGCTAATTTTGTTGGATGCTAAATTGTTTTGATCAAAGTTTAGCAACTCTATTTTTTCTACATACCTGAATCGGATATATAATTCCAATTTTCTGTTACTGAAGTCATGTTGAGTTCTTGCAATTACAAAAATTTGGATGAAAATGTTGGGTACATGTATCGTTTATTCTATTGATTTTCCCTTTAGGTCCTGTTTAGATTGCAAGATTTTTGTGGAAAAGTTTGGAAAGGAAAAAAATTTCTAAGTGTTCCTACTTTTTTTTTTTTTTTGAAAATTGACAAATTTTATTAATATTAAGATGGCAATTGGGACCAGTAGTCCCATTTTGTAATACATAATATTAAAAAGAACTGGCTGACATGCTGGCTCTAGTCAAACCGGAAGAGCTAAGAAGTATCTAGACCATTTCATCCCAACTTTTCGGCTTCTTCCAAGTCTACCCATAGTTTCCTTTCTTTTAAGACCAAAATTCCATAGTTTCAAAAATTCCCCCAATCCTTTACCATATTCACAATTGCTCAAACCAAGCAATATTGGACTTAGCTCCCAAAAATTGTAAAACTTTAATGCCTATAGAGATGGGGCCAAAAAACTGAAGGCCAATAACTATCAAGCAAAATCAGTCAACTCCACTGATATGACACCGATGTCCAGTTCCAGCTCCATGTCCTTAGGCCAGTAGTCTGTGGCGAACTGCAGGAAGGGGACCTCTACCACCAGGTTCTTCCGAAGACAAAGGTTTTTCTTTGCTTCCCATTCTAACCGCCTTAGTTCATTAGCATAATCCAGCCAACCTTGAAAGAAGGGGAATTTATAAATTGGTATGACAATTTCCTTTAGATTATGCGTACCAGTGATAGGGAAGAATTCAGACGCAATCATCCAGTAATCTGCCTGGAACTGTCTCCACTGTCGTTTGAGAGTACTTTTAAACTGTTCAGGTATGGTGGGAGCCACCACTGAGGCCTTGGCCCTATTATAGTGCAAGCTGTGCACCCATCGACGTTGCTCAAAACAATATGAAAGGTCAGGTATCTCCTTCCTTAATCTCTTAAAAGTTCTAGGACCCGTAGAGGATGAAGAGGCCATTTTCTGAAAAACCAGCTGAAGAATACCAACAGATTCTCTGATAGTGACGTTATTCTCTGATATGTATTAAAGTATAGCCGTCCAAATCCTCTTTCTCGGGCCCCCACCCCCTGGCTACCTCAAACTAGGCCAAAGAAAATAATTAATTCTTTATTCTCTCCATAAAGCTCATCATGATTAGCCGGGAAAAATAGGTGCCGTCACCATCAATCCTTGCAACACAAGTCATCCCGGTCCATCTTCCATTCCAATCTACAATCCGCAAAATCAGCCCTACTCTCCCCAAAATCTTCCAAATCTGAATTTTATCTTAACACATTACCCTGAAGTAACTATTCATCCTTTTCTTTCCCCCAATCCCCTGATATTCCAAAAAACTATCCTCAGTGGGAGCGGGGATTAGGCTTCCACAGGAGGTCGCTTTCAACGATTAGGGATAAACAATCGGACTCAAGCGAGGGTCCGAAGAGCGGTTCCTTCCCCAAGAACCGGCTAAAAACTCATTAAAAGAAACCTAATGATTCCTTTGAGAGGAGTACCTAGAAGGGGGCCGCGCCGCTTTGTTATTGGGGGATGAACATGTGTTGCTTACATATGTGAAGCTTAGAGTTAGGGGCCTTATCCTATTTATAGACTAGGGTAGCTCACCTTGTGTGGCTACAATACGGTCCTAGTACACTCATCAGTTTGTCTGCAGATAAAAGCAAACAAGTAAGAAGTGATCCATATATATGTCTTATCAATGCAAAATACATCTCATCCCCGACTGCGGGAACACAAACAAAAAATATATAAAAAGAAGTCACTGCTCTGGCGGTGGCAAGTCTCTGGGATCCTGCTCTGGACGATCCCAAACAAAGAAAGGGGAGGATGGCATGTCTGTCCTAGACTGGGGAGCTGAAGAACCCCCAGGTCTCGGAGCCTTGAAACTTGAAAACCATCCAGCAAGCGATCTAGCGAACTGGTCCCGTCCCGATATTTAGCATGTCACGAGTCGAACCTGACTCCACCCCGGCAGCTTTGGCTGCCCTGTCACTAGGGCCAACATCTGGCTCTGGAGGAGGAGGTACATACATACCTCCAGGACCAACTCCCATCCTCACCCTCTTCGCCAGGGTGGCGCTCTGTCTCGATGGTCTCCTACCCTGCTTTGTGGTTAACCAATAAATTGAAATACATTCACGTCGAACGTTTTTAGTCACCGAAGACCCAAAGATAGGATTGTATTTGGTTTCTTTGTTTTCTCTATTATACTTTTTATGTTATGCCATTTTAAAAATGACATCTTTCTCAATTTCTATTTTCTTTTCTCCTATGATTTTTTCCAATTTTATTGTGAGGTATCATTGATTACTGAAAATCTTCAAGATAAATATTATTATTTGCAATCTTTTTTTTTCTCTCGCTAAAATGAGGTATAAAAAAGAAAATTTTGATCAGTTGCCATAGACAAATTGTTAATGTAATTTTCAAAACAAAGTGAGTTTTATAGGTATTTTATAAACAAAGTGCTTTTATTTGGTAAAAAGAGTTGCTTTTTGAGAAGAGAGAAAAGGTGCTTTTGAAAGATAGTCCCACATCGGATTGGAGAAAAGTTGGAGAACGGTTTAAATAGCTTTTCCCTCTTCTCTTTATTGTTTTAAATAAAATATGGGCTTTAGCCATTGGGTGGACCCGCGGGACGGTGCAACGCACCGTTCGCACACGCGCGCGCGGCGTGGGCAATGGGCTATAGGGCGCTAGTGGCACTTTTTCCCAGATTAGATCTAGACCGTTGGGCTGGTGTATGGGCCGAGTGGTTCGGTTGGGTTAGGTTTGGGTTCGGAGCAGATGGTCGACCCAACGGGCCCAATGTGCTCCAACGGCTATCGTAGAAGTGGGTACAATCTGGTTCGTCAGATTCTGTGGTAACGGCTAGTGATGATCGGGTGTGATGAGGACCGTTAGAACGTGTCCCACTGTCCCAACGGTCATGACCCCAGAGGGTGCGATCTGATCGCACCGTGGATGATCGAACTAGCGGTTACGGGACTGGAGGGAGGTTTTATACAAACCAACAGTCACTCCAGGACTGATCTGGACCGTAGAGTCACGGATAGGCGCGATCTAACGATCACAATTAAACCTGCTCTCAATAGATACGTTGCAAAGGTGTTATTCAAACCGATCATTGGGCTGGCGTGTGGGCCGAGTGGTTCGGTCGGGTTGGGCTTTGGGTTCGGACCAGATGGTCGGCCCAGCGGGCCCAATGTGCTCCAACGGCTAGTACAGAAGTGGGTACAATCTGGTTCGTCAGATTGTGTGTAACAGCTAGTGATGGTCGGGTGTGATGAGGACTGTTAGATCGTGTCCCATTGTCCCAACGGTCATGACCCCAGAGGGTGCGATCTGCACCGTGGATGATCGATCTAGCGCTTACAGGGCTGGAGGGAGGTTTTACACAAACCAACAGTCATTCCAGGACTGATCTGGACCGTAGAGTCGCGGATCAGCGCGATCTAACGGTCGCAATTAAACCAGCTCTCAATAGATACATTATAAAGGTGTTATTCAAACAGAACAGACACCAGAAGCTGTATAAAAACAGCAGAAATGTTCTATTCCAGATACAATGCAAAATTGCGCAGTGGGACTTCAATTCTAAAACCAAAGTTTCTCTTTTCAAATCCCTCTACAAGTTACTGTTATTTTTCACACAAAATTCGCTCTAGTATATTGTTTTCTGCAGAAACAGTAATTAGGGGTCTCAAATACTTGTTACATCCGAAGGTGATTCTTAGGTCTGTTTCCGCTTAGTGCAGAGCGTCAACAGACATCATAGTGGTGATTACATCGGGCTTCATTTTATCTTGGAGGCATATTCGTGGTACCCCTTGCACACTTACTGGTGTGGGTGAATATTGTCTTAAGGAAAGCGACATCGCGCCTTGAAGCATCTCTTCTTTTCTTATTTCCACCATATCTGGGTCTCAAATACTTGTTACAACCGAAGGTGATTCTTAGGTCTGTTTCCACTTAGTGCAAAGCGTCAACAGACATCTTGGTGGTGATTACACCGGGCTTCATTTTATCTTGGAGGTATATTCGTGGTACCCCTTGCACACTTACTGGTAGGGGTGAATATTGTCTTAAGGAAAGCGACATCGCGCCTTTAAGCATCTCTTCTTTTCTTATTTCCACCATATCCACAGCATAATTTTCCAACACAAATCATTCTTATAAATTTGTAGCCCATTCTATATGTTGTTAAATATCATTTTAGCTCAATCAACTTCAAATCATTCTTATAAATTTGTACCCCATTCTATATGTTGTTAAATATCATTTTAGCTCAATCAACTTTCAATTTCTTTCCAATCTAAATTAACTTTTTGCCCGTGCATCGCCGTATAGGTCCCACTAGTAGTAAGTTTAGTAAGCAATATAAGGAATTATATTGGCACGTTACGTTAATGACAAAAAAAAAAAACGGGTAATGTTTATATTCCCCTGTTTTAATTCGGACAGCCCCTTAGCGTGAAATATTATAATTCATAACTCATAAATACACTAGAGTTGGCTGTCGCAAGTTTCGGGCGACAGTTTCGTTCTTCTTCTCCCTCTCCCTCTGTGAAAGAATGGCTCCTCTCTCTCCAAAGGGGACGGCTAGAAATTTACCTTGGGTTTGTATAGCCTCTTGTTAATTTCTCTCCTTTTAAATTAACGTGTAGGGTTTTCTGTCGACACAGTTATCATTATTTGATGTTTGTGATTAAAAGAAATCGAAGAGGTCGAGCATCCTCTCTTATTTTTCTTCTTCTTTCCTTCCTCTAATGCACAGGACAATCTCGATGACATTTTTCAATTTTTGCCTGGCAAAAACCCATTTGCTATAAAAGTAGAGACAGGGAAAGAGAAAGTTCAAGAAACTTCGACTCACAAGCCCTTTATGCACAAGTCCTTGATTCAAAAGCCCTTGATGCAAATGCCCTTGACGTCCAAGCCCGACTGGATTGTTCTTCCTAAACAGATTGGTATAATTAACTTCTTTTTTTCTTCTCCTCCTCTCTTTCAATTTTTTTTCTCATTTTTTTTCCTTAATTTCTACATTGTGATCTTAATTGAATTGTTATTCTTCCATGAACGCCATTCCGAGAACTATTTTCTGTTTTATTAATGTTCTATGCTATATATAATCAAGGTTTTAAATTTCGGTTTGGGGGTAATTTCGAACCTAGCCGAAACCGAAATTTCGGTAGAGAGACACGAAATTTCGAATACACGAAAGCCAAAATTTCGGTAATTTCGGCTGAAATTTGGTAAAGCAATAAAAAAATTAAAAAATTTCACCGAAGTTTCCGAAATTTCGACCGAAATTTGGTATATTTCGCCAATTTCGGTTTCGGTCTTGACCGAAATCCAAAATTTGGGATTTCGCATGAATTGAAAACCTTGTATGTAATTAATCTTATTTGATTATAGTAATAGTACTTTCACTAAAAACTCTGTTCTCGGTTCTTACTTCGTCACCCCGTGCATCAAATGGGCTGTCTTGCTAGTACTTTACGAGGCTGTTTCACCTCGGTCTCTCCTAAGTGATTGGGCTGATTTTGGGCGACACACTTAGTGGGAATGGATGTGAAATCGAGTCATTTTATTGCATATAATACTGAGGGAGCTTATATCCATAACCCCCTCATTTTAATATTGACACCCTAGTTTTGCATTAAAGTGCATGGAATTTCCCTTATTGTTATGGCTTCATGTATTCTCTCTCTCACACACACTCGCTCTCTCCGCAGCTAAAAAACGAATGGATTTAATCGCCAAAGAGAGCTCCGTTGGATTCGACGAAGTTGAGGAGTTTCCTTCGGTCTGTATAACCTTTTCTTTTCTCTCTTTATGCTAAAAATTTCGGATTCTAAAGGAGAAGGAAATTCTTTTGGAAAGCAGGAGATGGACGATGCCGAGGGGGGGCATTTCATTGGAGACATTAAAAAAAGTGCATGATGTAGTGCAGAATGGAAATCAAGCTTTCAGAGAGAATAAGATTCAAGAGGTAAGTGAGGATGATGGGCTCTTCTCTTTCCATGTGTTTTCGCTATTCAATTTTTACGAATTGAATTTTTCTGTCATTGGTGATATTTCCTTTCTCTTCTATGTAAACTTGTTGACAATCCTTGTTCGTTGTTCGTGGAATAGAAGTGTCACCAAACTGACTCTTTCAAAGATCAATGCCTTCCGTTTGATGCTCTTGATTACTAGGAATTTGTTATTTAACTCGGAAAAGTTGTTCGGAAGCTGAAGTTACACTTAAATGGTTTTTGGAAAATTCTTTTTGTTGATCTGCTTGCAAGATTTTCTCTCTCATTTGATACCAAGCACATGGAGGTTATATATACATGATGTTAACTTACCAACTTCTCCAAAAGCTTAAGCTGTTGGAGAAAGGTATTATTTATCTTTTATACTTTAACACTCCCCCACACGTGTGGCCCACTTGGCAAACACGTGGCACATGTGGTCCCACTTTGGGCTGACCATCGCATGTGGATTTTTGCTATCCGGGAGGTTTGAACTCGAGATGAAGAATTTTGGAGATTTTCACTAATCTTGAATGATTTACAATAGAGCTCAAGGTGTGCTTATATTGAGCACATACATGATAAACATAGAAAGAGATCAAGCAGACTATGGAAAGAGATAATGATGGAATATTCTAATTTAATCTACTTACTAATTAAATCTAGCTGCCTATTCTAGTGGGTTGCCTCATTAAACAACTTCCCTAATCTCCCACAAGAAGATCTAACGGTGAGATCTACATCTAATCCAATGGTGGATCTCACATATTCTACCATGCCCTCCCCCCCCCCCTCAAACGTATATGGATTGAAAATCAATATACGTTTGATTACAATAAAAATCCCCAATATGAAAAATGAAAACCTCCACTTGAAATTCCCATAGGAAAATAGAATCCTATGATTTGAGCACGCTAACGAATTTTGATGATGAATATCCCTTGATGTTATAATATCCTGATGTTGTTGATGAAACGCTGCTTGTTTCGGTTGTCAGATTTAGCTAACCGAAATTTTTTCGGTTATTTCATTTCGGTTCATTCGGTTTGGTTATAACCGAATGAACAGCCCCAATTCCAACAATAAGTCATAATGCTACTCAAATAGTCATTGCCAATAAACTTCAGATCCAACAAAAATAAACATATGAACGGGTAGCAACATTTCGATGGTCTAAACACGATCTCAAAAATAATGTAATACGTTGATGACCAAAACTAGCCTCCTACATAGGGAAAGCAATGGATGGAATAAGGTAAGGATAAAAGTCTAAGGCCAAGGGTGTCGGTGATTCAGAACATAAGTTCCAATGGGTTGAATATCATAAGCTGTCAGATCTCACTAGTAGGTATGTACATCTCCTGATATCTCGCGCGAAGGGTCCCAATAGAATTTGTGCAGCACTCGGGAAGTCGATCGGTCCAAATAGATTGTAGCTGTCGCTAAATAGGAGAGCCAATGAGGGCAAAATACGGTATGGAGATTAGTTGTGCAATCTCCGGACAACATATGGTAGAACAGGATCCCAAGAAAGTGTAGACCAAAGCAAAATATTGTGGAAAAAGGGACTGTTATGATGAATAACATCTAAATCTTGGCACAGCCACCCCTAAAACTATAGGGACAAAAAAGAGGGTGAGCGGAGAGGAAGAAAAGGAAGTGATGAAAAGGAGGATCAAAGGACCAAATGTAGTCATGGATTGCAATCTGCCGCACGAATGTAAAGAGGGCAGAAGCATGAATAGAGGAGAGAATTTGGGGTGGGGAGAGAAAAGGAGATGAGGAAAAGGGAGAGGAGAACAAGGGGAGGAGAGGGATAAGAAAGAAGAGAAGAAGAATGACGGGATGAGAAAGATGAAAGGGAAAAGGAGGGAGAAATCCTTACTCTTTTTCACTTTGCATCACACGCCTGGTTGGGTGGTGCATGGTGGTGAGGATCATGATTTCTCCAAGTTGGAGATTTTTGTCCCCCCTATTGGCCTCCCTTTTATAAATTCTTTGATGGGCCTTGTTTTTCTGGGCAACTAAGATCTTTTCACACGTTAATAATGACCAACGAAATCATTTTGCTTAAGTCATTAAATGATGACTTAAATACCCCCACTTATAACTGAACCATCCGAAAATAGAAATCCCTTCATAAATATGTGCTATGCTTATAAATCATTCATAACTTCCTCAAATCATGTCCAAATTGTGTCATATTGGGCCCGTTAGGTAGGTAATCGAAAAACCTTTCTAATGACACCAAAATGAAGACAAATGGACAAGATTTGATACGTCAAAAGTTCGCTAAAGGTCAAAATGGAAATCATAGCCAAGCAAAGGGTTAGTGGTGAGGTGATGGTGTGCCGTAGGTGATGTGGACAGCCCCACATCTATGCTTAATAATAGCAATATAATGATCCACGTAGAAGAATCCAACTAGATACAGGATTAGAGCCCGGGTAGATTCCTTTTACCTTCTTTATGAATTTTTTCTAAAGGATTCATTTAGCCTACCCCAACTAGTTTGGGACAAAGGCTTTGTTGAGTTGAGTTGAGAATAGCAATATAATGAAATATAAGGTCATGCATAAATAAAAAAAATTAAATCATTGGAAAGTTTAATTATGGTAAGAAGGCAAGGCCGGATCACTTTAGTATGACCAAGGGAAGATTTGAACTACATGGGCAATTAGGCATTTCCTGTAACAGATGTGGGCCTATATCCTCTTGATTAGGAATTTAGGATCCAACTGTCTAGTGGATAGAGTCTAGGATTGGAAGATGGAATAAGAGATATGTTGGGTATATAATATAACCCATGTATGTTCTAATATAAGCCCAGTAAGATAATGGACTGGTGTAGTGGGCCTATTTGGGCTAGAGCCCACTAACCTGTTAAAACCCTAGTGTATCTAATATATATAGGGGCTGGAGGCAACAAACTTGGTATTCCAAATTAGATACCTTGGGTGTAATGCTTCAAGCAACCTCTTGCTTGACCTAATTACTCTAACAATCTTGAAGCATTAAACCCTAATTTTTTTTAATTGGTTGATTTTTCACTCAAAATCCTTGGTCGGATCTCTCTGCTTCTCTAACTACATCGGTTTTGATTGGGGCGTTGGGTAACTTCCCCCCCCCCCGGCCGAGAAACCGTTTGCTGAGGAGGGGAAATCTCGGCTTTTGTGATAGCAAATTAGGGCCGCTGTATTGGGGGATTACAACAAGTATTTTTGGGATTCCTCACAGCAACAAGAGAAAATCTTGAAGAAAATATGCCGATCTTTGCCGCCGGTCCTCTGGTTCCACCTCCGACCAGTTGATTCTCGCAGGAATCTCACGATTCAACACACAAAAGGAGATCTCTCGCTTCTTCTTCGATTTTCATTTTTGATTTCTTGTTCGAATCCAACTCGAAGCAGCAGGAAACAAAATCTTTTCGAAAAGGGTTTGATCTAATCTACGCTACGGCAGTAGGAGGAGGAGAACTCTCATCGTTTGAGTCTCTCTCAAGCACGCGGCAGCAGGTCACGTTTGTGTTGAAACTTTGAAACCTTCGAGTTCTTCTATCTCACGGGTTAGGGTTTTGACTCATTGAAACCCTCGAAAGAAAAATAGCCGCACCATCTGTGGAAGAAGTTTGTGGGAGAGATACAAGAATTTACCCTCATTTTTATCTGTTGAAGTTGGTTTGAATAAAAAACGCTCGTTGGAATCAATTTGGCCGTGGGTTTCATCTCTCACAGAAACCTTATCAGCCGTGGGATTGATTCCCTTGTTTTTAGCTTGCTTTATTGGCTGACTCGCTTCCTTCACGGTGTGAGAGAGGAGGAGAAACCACCGACGGCCATCTTCTTCCTCGGATCTGCTGTATTTTGGTCTCTCTCGTTTGAACTCACTGCCGTAGGTTGAACCTCTTGCCGCCGTTTGGATCTCATGAATTTGGAGCATCTCCATCGTTGTCTCCTTGATTTCTTGAGGAGTGAGATTTGTTTTGGAGTATCTCACTTTGGGGTTTGGGGCAGTTTGGGTTCTCACAGCAGTTGCAAAAATCAGAACATCTTGGTTCTTGGTGGTGGCAGAGAACCTTTCAAAGCCAAATTAAGTGGTGGCCCAAATCACTTGATGTCAAGTTGATATTGTAAACCCTTGTTGGCCCATTTTTTCCAAAGCTTGTCGGTTGAATAACTTTCAAAGCTTGTTGGCCAATTTCTTTTGGAGGTAGCGTTGTCTCCTCGAAAATCTTTTTTGGCCGCATCCCATGGGGCTGAATATTCAACGGAATAATTTGGTGGAGGAATCGTTGGTCCCAAATTTCTCTTGGATTTGCTGGCGGTTCACACGGTTCAGTTCTTGGATTCGACTTGGATTGGGTTCTCGCGATTCGCCAATCAGGTGCACTCTTTCCAATTTTTATTTCCTTTTAAATATACAATGGAAAAGAACCCTATGCCGTTTGAGATGGTCAAACTTCAATCCTTTGGTGGATCTGAGTTTAATTCCTGGAAGCGAAAGATTCAATTCGGTCTGACATACATGAATTGTTTTTACACCGTTTTGAGTACCTTTGCTGAGACGGATGAAGAAGTTGATGAATCTCAATGGCTTGAAGATGAGGATTTCTGCAAAGACTACTTGTTGAATTGCCTTTCAGATCGTCTTGCAGAAACATCTAGTAAATATAACACTGCTAAAGACCTATGTGACAACTTAGATGCTCAATTCAAGAAGGAGGAGGAATTGTCCAAGACCCATCTTGTGGACAAATTCATGGATTTCAAGTTTCAAGAGGACACGAAAATCACTCCTCAAATAACTGATCTAGAGAATTTGAGATCTAAGTTGCATAATGAAAAATAGTAGTCTGTGACTCGTTTCTTGTGGGTGCAATCATATATAAGTTATCATCTGCATGACACTCTTTTAAAACTGAAATGTATCGAAAAAATGTGCAAGTGGGACTGGATGATCTCAAACGATTCATTTGAATCGAAGATGAGAATCGAGCCAGGAATAACTTGGAGATGGTTAGACAGCAACAGTCTGCTGCTAATGCGGTAATATATCCCAAGAAATTTCCTCGAAAATCCAAGTCACTTAAAAGTGAACATCTCAAGTTGGAGGCCAAAAAGACTATATTTCAGAAAAAGAAGGGCAAGTGCCACAACTGTGGGAAATGGGGTCACTTTGCTGCAGTGTGTAAACACCCTAAGAAGGCTAAATCTGACACACCACAAAAGGACGCTCATATGATGGTGGGTAAGACTGCGCCTAAGAGTTTTGTTGCTATGTTGGGTAACAGTAAGGCCAGTACTTCTTCAGATTGGTGATTAGATACAGGAGCCACTTGTCATATTTGCAACTCCAAAAAACTACTAGTTGATGTTGTTGCCGCGAAAGAGACCGTTACAGTGGCCAGTGGAGTAGAGGTAGAGATGCCTCACGCTGGTACTGCGAACTTGGTCCTTTCTTCAGGATAAATACTAACTTTAAAAATTGTTAAAGTAGTTCTTGCTCTTCAAAAGAATTTAATTTCTATTAGTCTTTTAGACTATGCTTTTAGACTATGCTGGCATATGTACTTCATTTATGTGTGGTAGAGTAACTTTGATTGTTAACTCGTACTATTTTGATTGTGCATATTTGATAGATGGTATGTATGGTTTGAGTTTAGAACATGAGACTGTTAATTATGATAGTTCACCGCTCATTGATCCTAAGTTGTTACACTACCAATTGGGACATGTGCACTATTAGAAAATGGTCCACCTTACTATCACTCATAAGATACCATTATATATGTCCATTAAATTTGACAAGTGTGAGAGTTAGGGGTGATAGAGAAGGAGAAGATACACATTGACAGGGTTCAAGGAATTCTGTGCCTCTCAGGGCGTAATCCTTGAAACTACTGCTCCTCTCTCGCCTCAATCAATTGGCATAGTTGAGTGTAAGAACATGACGTTAACTTAAATGTTCAACTCCATGTTAATGTTAGCTGGCATGCCTAGTTGCATTTGGGGAGAGGCAGCTTTGACTGCAAATCACATCCTAAATCTCTATATGCTCCTCCATGTGATAGAGTACCCAAGAATTTGGTGAGGACTTTGTGACCTACCAATTGGAGAATGATCCATCATCCTATCAGGACGTGATGAGATCTAGGGACTCTATGTTGTGGGCAGAAGCCATTCATGCTGAAATGAGCTCTCTGTTAGAAAATCTAACTTGACAGCTAGTCGATTTGCCAAAAGGGGCTAAGACTACGGGCTGCAAGTAGATATTTGTATGTGATTATACAAAGTTTGTTATGGTCTTAAACAAGCACCTAAATTGTGGCATCAAAAATTTGACAAGGTAGTAAAGAGCTTTGATTTTCAGACCAGTTACTCCGATAAATGCCTTTACTTTCGTTCTGTGTCGAATAAGGTTGCGATTATTTGCTTGTATGTAGACGATATGTTAATTCTTGGTTCCGATCTCTCTGTAGTGAGTGACGTGAAAACCACTTTGGCTAAAGAATTCGACATGAAAGATCTTGGTGTGGTTGACACCATTCTTGGTATGAAATTAAGTTTTAAAAGGCAAGGGATTACTCTTAGCCAAGCCTAGTATATTGAAAAACTACTTTCTACATGGGGATACAGTGAGTGTAAACCGATTGAGACACCATTTGATTATACCAAGAAGCTGATCTCTAATGAAGGAGACAGTGTGAATCAGTTAGATTATTATAAACTGATTGGTAGTCTCATATATGCTATGAGTTGCACTAGGCCAGACATAGCCTTTACAGTTGACATGCTGAGTCGTTTCACTAGTAATCCTGGCCATGAGCACTGGGATGCCCTTATGAGGCTGCTGAGATAGCTTAAGGGTACTCAAGGTATGCTCTATGTTATAATGGCCATCCTCCTATCCTGGAAGAATATTCTGATATGTCATGGGGATCAGAATTAGGGCACAGCAAATCTACTGCTGTTGTGTGGAAGTCGAATTGGAACTTTATGCTCTCACTTCAGTTGCAAATGAAGTAGAAGAGAAAAAGAATCTAATTATGGTTATGGACATTCCACTGACCCCGTTAAGGATTAGATCCTTCAGTGTGTTCTGTGATATTCAAGCTACATCTATGGTTGTGACGAACTCATTCTTTAATGGTAAGAGGAGACATTGTAGGCTGAAACATGCCATGCTGAATTATCTCATTGAACATAGGATTATCACTTTGATTGATATGAGATCGAAGGATAATATGGCCGATGCTCTCACAAAGGGATTGACCAAAGATCGAATATTCAAAACTGTGGGGGAGATGGGGTTAAAGTCTGTATAGACAGGACTTAACCTACATCCATGTTATTTTGAATCTTCGAATCTCCCTTTTGGCCAAGATAGGCACTTGATATGTTTCGACGATGTTTACAGTTGTTGTGTGTCATTCCACATTTGATGACATGTCCTTTTTGGAAAAGGTTGTACATTCCAAACTTGATGATACAGCTTAACTCAAATATGGATAAGATGACTGTAACATTCCAAAAAGAAACATGAAATGGTTCTTTGCAAAAGAAACTATTTGGTCTTGTTCTTTAATGAAACTTGACAATTAGGAATGATTATTTGCAAAAGAAGCTGTTTAGGTCTTGTTCTTTATTGAAACTTGACAATGATGCTTATGGTGAGAGTGATACTGATACTTTTTCAGTCATTTTGAATTGTACTAAGTTCTTCTTCAGGTAGAACTAGATACTTTAGTGTTTTACACAAATGATTGGATTCATTTTCATAAAATCCATATTTGGTAATTCACAGGGATTGGCGAAAAATGAGGAGCTTATCTTGATTTGGACTTTGATGAAGATGACTTACTTGATGAGTAAATCTTCTAAAGTCATAAAGACTATGCTTACATTTCAGTATGCATAGAGTTTACTTTTTTGTGGAACTTTATTTTGGATCTCGATGAGAATCATACCTGATGAATGAATTCATCCAAGATCAGTGGGGTTGACTTATATGTGAAACTACCTTTTGGTTGAGTTTAGCTTGTTGTATATCTAAAACTCTTGGTTTGTCATAAAAGGATTCATGTTTTCAGTTGGATTACAGATCTTTTATGATATAGACCATATGGTGATGTGGATGATTCAATATTTTGTTTTGAACCTTACACTATCTATCTATTGGATTGTGCTATATGTAGAACATAGGAGGAGATTGTTGGGTATATAATATAACACATGTATGTTCTAATATAAGCCCAATAAGATAATGGACCGGTGTAGTGGGCCTATTTGGGCTAGAGCCCACTAACCTATTAAAATTCTAGTGTATCTAATATATATAGGGGCTGGAGGCAACAAACTTGGTATTCCAAATTAGATACCTTGGGTGTAATGCTTCAAGCAATCTCTTGCTTGACCTAATTACTCTAACAAGATATCCTTCCTTGGTCGTACCACTATATGTGTACATCTGTGATATCCAGTAATGAGGATGACTAGAGAACACATTCACCAAAAGAACATCTACTAGTGAAATCTCTTTTGTGTGGAAGCCGATCTTCAAGATCTGCAATGTCAAGGCACTTAGAATTTAACTTTCATGTCACACGACATTAATTTTCATGTCAAATTTCACAAAACCCCCATACCCACCAAAAAGCTTGCTAGATTTTTGCTCCATTACGCTGCAAACATTGGTCTTCTCTATACATTGGTCTTCCCTATGGACTGACGGATACAATGAAGAAATTTTGTAGTATATGGGGCTATTAAGAAAATGCCCATCTCAGATGGTTATACCACCTGAAATCCCCACACGAAGATTCCCACCCTCAAATTTACTGACGCCTCCACCATGTACTGTCACTTGCACTACTTATTCTCGTCTTTCCTCGCTTTCTCATCATCTTTTTCTTGATCCTCTTCTCTGTTTTATGTTTAGTAATATGAGAAAAGGGGTATTTAATTCTTTACATAAGTGATTTCTACATTTACCCAACCACATACATTATGGATGGAATTGCTTAATTTTTTGGGGAAATGTTATCAGCACTACTGTATTTTGATGATCACACTCCTCCGTTATATTATAAGTACGATATGGACCGCACCATAGGATGATCCAAACCGTCCATTAGATGGGCCACAGCCTAAATAGGTTGTGCCCCAAAAATCATTTCCATAGGTTGATCCTAACTCTCTGATCTGTAGAGGGACTGAATGTTAGAAGGTTCTACAATTATATATATATATATATATATATATATATATATATATATATATATATATGTGTGTGTGTGTGTGTGTGTGTGTGTGTGCATAATTGTGCTTGTATTTGTTATTAGAAGAATTATGCTAAGTTAATGATCCATTTTGTACTCAATATGAAATTGAGAGACGATAATATCTAGATGTTGAAAATCATTGTAGGTTGAAGTTCGCCGACGATTTTGTATACTTCAAAGTATGGAATGAAGATGGGTGACTTTTTTGTTTAGTATTTCAGTATCATATCGTTACCGTAATTTTGTTGGCTAATCATATGTACTATATTGTTCCATGTTGATGGTTTGTTTTGTGGATGAGCTTTGATGTCGTTTGTTTGTTTGTATAGTTACCCCGTTGCCAAAGTTGAATGGATTTGATGGGGTGTAAAACTCCAGCCTCTCAGGGGCCGCCACCTGTCCTGGAGTAGTTGAGCTCCAGCCTCTCACAAGCCACCACCTGTCCTGGAGCAGGTGAACTCTAGCCTCTCACAGGCCGCCACCCGTCCAGGACACCTGTCCTGGACACCTCATCAGGTTTTCCCCTATAAATAGGGGTTCAAAGCTTAAACCAGGGGATAATGCGAAAAACCCTCTCTCCACGCAAAACTCTTAAGACCAGCTCTGCACTCTTGCTCATACTGACTTGAGTGTCGAAGGGCCTGTCCGGAGTAAAACCCGGGTTGGTCTTCTGACCTCGGTTGCCTTGTGCAGGACTCAGCCCTCATAGCAGGACTCAGCCACTTCGCTCCCCTTCACTCCGGTCCCTCAGGACTCAGCTCCTCTGGTCATCCAGCTCAGCTCTTACGTCACTGTCGTACCTGTTACCGATTTTCGGTCTAACAGATTGGCGCCATCCGTGGGACCTCAGAACTAAAAGCCGTTCTCAGATACCTCAAAAAAATGGCAGGGCGCAAGAGTGCGCGGATACCTACAGCACGGACTACCCAAACCGTGCTGCCTCGCAGGACCCGGAGCGAGCGAATCGCCTCGCTGGTAGTAGCAGCTTCTGCTACAGCCGAGCAGAGCTCTGCTCACTCAGAACACCTGAATCCTCTGCCCACTCCGGAGCAAGTTCAAGCTCTTTTTCAACAAATGACAGCTCTCGTTGGGCAGTACCAGCAATTACTTCAGACTCCTCAGCAACCTCCTCTAGAAGCTCCGCGATCTGTCCAAGAAAGGCCAGACATCCACAGGGGAGAGTCATCACGCCATGGTGAGGATCGAACTCACCACTCCACCAGACAAGTCCATCACCCCGCGGTGAGGCATGCTCAAGCAGAGCCTCACCACCGTCAAAGGCCACGGTCCCGCTCCGCACAAAGGCGCCGAGCTCATGAAGATCGTGCACCACCAGTGAAGTCCCGGTCTCGTCGAAGGAGTCCGGAGAGCCAGTCCGGCTCCGCGGCAAGCCAATCTGTGGGAAGAATCAGGTCCTTGGAACATAGAACGGATCCGCTCCTACAGAGAATGGAGGAGATGGACCACCGAATAGAGGAACTGGCGAAGGACCAGAGCCGGCCTGCCTCTCGGGCGTTCTCGAGCAGAACGCCGTTCACTGGTGATGTTCTGGGTGCCCCAGCACCCAGAGGGTTTAAAATGCCCACCGTCCCGCAGTACGACGGGACCACTAACCCCGTGGACCATTTAGAGACATTCAGAACAATGATGCTCCTCCACGGCGCCTCCGACGGCTTCATTTGCAGAGCGTTTCCAACGACGCTAACTGGCGCGGCGAGAGACTGGTACTCCAGGATCAAACCGAACTCCATCAGCAATTTCGATGATTTTGGAGAGGATCTGGTCCGCCACTTCATGAGTAGCCGTAGGCCGAGGAAAACAACAGCATCCCTGATGGCCTTGCGGCAGGACGACAATGAGCCCCTGAAAGTATTCGTCTGCCGCTTCAACAGGGAGGCACTTCAGGTGCCAAATCTAGATCCCTCAGCAGCTATGAATGCACTCCTCGCGGGTGCCAGGTCTAATGATTTTCGTCGGGCTATAGCTCGACAAAATCCGCACTCACTGGCAGACCTCATGACCGGGGCAGAGGAGTATATAACGGTGGAAGAGACATTGGCAACTCTTAATTCAAATCGGAGGATAACCTCTGAAGAGAAAAATCCCACCAAGCAGCGCAGGGAGGATAAACCTCCCAGAAGAGAGAAGTCTCCACCTCCGCAAAAAAGAGAAGAGAACTTCACACCTCTCAACACGTCCAGAAAACATATATTGGCTGCGATCGGCGAAGAAGAATTCGTGAAGTGGCCTGCTAGAATGATCTCCAAAGGAAACAGGAGAGATCCCTCAAAATACTGTCGGTTCCATAAGGACCACGGTCACGACACAGATGAGTGTTGGCAGCTCAAAGAAGAAATTGAACAGTTGATCGACCAGGGCTATCTGAAAAAGTATATCCGAACTGACGGCCGCAGGCAAGAGCGAAGAGAAAAGAGCCCCCAAGGCCGCAGCCCTCGAAGATCACAGCCGTCTCCTGCTCGGAATAAAACCCCCCAGCCGGCCAGTACGCAGCCAGAGGCGCCACGATCTCAGCCAAGGGGGGTCATGGGTACAATCATGGGTGGACCTGCCGCTGGGGGCACGTCCTCCGCTGCTCGCAAAGCGTATGCACGACGAGTCAACGCCGTGCACACGACTAGCAAGAAGACAAGAACAGAGAATGAGATCTCCTTCTCAGATGCAGATTTGGACAACCTCATATTGCCCCATGACGATGCGCTGGTTTTAACCATGCTCCTCGCCAACTGGGAAGTGAAGAAAATCCTCATGGACAACGGGAGTTCGGCAGACATCTTATACTATCACGCCTTTCAGAAGATGATGATAGGTGACGACCGCCTGAAGCCGGTGAATTCAGACCTGTTTGGCTTCTTCGGAGAGGTTGTGAAAGTAGAAGGACAGATTGAGCTCCCAGTCCTTGTCGGAGAGCCACCTTGTCAAGCGTTCACCATGGTCAACTTCCTGGTAGTAAGGGCCACTTCGGTCTATAATGCTATCCTAGGACGGCCTGGCCAGAACCTGATTCGTGCAGTGGCTTCGGCTTATCACCAAAAGATGAAGTTCATAACCCCCAACGGTGTGGGAGAAGTTCGAGGAGATCAACCCCAATCCAGGGAGTGCTATGCGATGGCACTCAAAGGAAAAAATGCAGTGGGATCACTGCCAATCGAACTACTCGATGTCAGGGACGAACTCAGGGGGACTCAACCCGTTGAAGACCTCATCTCCATCCCACTATGCCGAGAAGATAGTGAGAAAGTCGCTCTGATCGGCTCCTCTCTCAGTAGCAGCACTCAGCACCAACTCACTAAGTCAAATTGTCCTGCATGAATGGTGATTTTGTAAATTAAATTTATGTTAATATGAATAATGATTCTTTTTGCAGATCTAGATTTTCTCTTATCACTTATCTCTGGAAACCCCAGTTCGTAAACTTGAGTACTTTGTGGAAACCCAGTTCGTAAACTTGGGTACTCTCTGGAAACCCAGTTCGTAAACTTGGGTACTCTCTGGAAACCCAGTTCGTAAACTTGGGTACTCTCTGGAAACCCAGTTCATAAAACTTGGGTACTCTCTGGAAACCCAGTTCACAAAACTTGGGTACTCTCTGGAAACCCAGTTCACAAAACTTGGGTACTCTTTGGAAACCCAGTTCACAAAACTTAGGTACTCTCTGGGGGGCAAGCTTAAGTACTCTCTGAAAACAGGGGGCAAGCCGGGCAAGTCACTCAGCTATAGTTTATCAGAGACGGAGGAGGACAGAAGAGCAAAAATATGGACAAGTATAATTTCATTGATTCAAATGTGGGGGCCTCGAGGACCATTACAGAATTAGCCTTAAAAGGCTGTCAAAAAAAAAAAGGAGGAATGGGAATCCTGGGGTCTCAAAGACCATTACAAAAAGAAACAAAAAATACTACGAGATATCCGGGACAGAGGCAGTGTCGGCAGCGGCATCAGCAGCAGTATCAGCAGGGGCCTCTGGATCCTCGTCAACAATCGTCGGCCTAGAAGGAAGAGTCAGATTAGCCATCACCAAGTTCGGGTTGCACGCCTGGAGCTCCTGGAGGCAGTCGTAGTACCCAAGACTATAAGCCTCACTCGACAGGCTGAAGAGCTCGGCCTCTTTCTCCTCTGCAGCCGCCTTCACTGCGACATTCTGCCTCTCCTTGGCTCTTTCCCTCTGGGCGCTCATGGCCTCGGCAGCCTTATCCAGCTTCTGCCTCTCTAGGGCCAAATCCTCCATCAGCAGCTTCTTCTCGCTTCCACCCGTCCGATGCTCGTTTGGAGCTCCTTGACCTCAGTGGCCAGCTTCCCGTTCACCTCTTCAGATTTGGTGATGGCTTCGGAGAACTTCTTGCTCTTCTCCTTGAGATCGTTGTAGTATACACCAATCTACAGACAGAGACAAGCATCAGTATAGGAAGAAAGCAAAAGACGGACAGAAAGTGAACAAATTCATTACCTGATAGAGTGAAGAGAACACCGCCTCTTCGCCAGTAGCCGGGGGTTCGTGGACAACCTGTTGCTTATCCTTTCCAAGGAGACACTTGCTCACAATCTCAGCCACGACTCGACTCTCGCCCAGCCCGGTATCGTCCTTCTGAACGGCCCAATTGGGCCGAAAAACATTGTCACTCGACCTCACGGGAGGACGGGCTCCAGCTCCAGTTCCAGTGGACGTACCACCAGGTTTAGAGGAACCACCTCCTTGAGCAAATGGGCCCACTAGCCTCACTGTGGTTTTTGCCCTCTGAGCCGGAGATGGCGCAGTGTCTCGTGACGGGGCCGGACTCGCCAGCTCAGCCGGCTTTCTCTTTTTTCACTCTTGGAGCGCCTATTGAGCCCCTTCTTGCGCCCTTGGTTGGGCCCCTTGCCTTATCTTCTCAAAAGTTGATTGTCTCTTCATCTCTGCAAGTAAGCAAGCAGTCAGAAGCATATAAACAAAAAGAAGCAGATTTTGAGACAAGTCTAGCAACATACGTTCCGGAGTCGCGGTACTTATACCGAGTCCGACCGGCATCTCTTCTCCCGAAAAATCCGAACAGTGGATGAAGCCTGTTCGTTCAACCTCCTTCCGCATCAAGGAGAATGTCCTCGCATCTTCACCCTCAAGAAGCGGTTTGCGACTCAATCCGGTGGTATCCGGAGTGTCCCACACTAAAGGGACCGGCCAGGCCTCACTGGCTCCCTTATCCTCGACGTAGAAGAACCTATTCTTCCACGCATGTATCAACGAGGGGATGCCAGTAATTATTTTCAAATCAGGGCGCTGGCTAATATAAATCCAGCCCCCCTCCTTGTGTCTCTTCATATGTGCACAAGCACGGAATAGCGGCAAGGTCGCGCTCCTCTCTAGCCGACCGTGGACAAGGTACAAAAACCCAGTCAGTAACCTCCATGAGTTCGGAGCAACCTGGGCTGGGGCCAGTCCGTAGTATCGGAGCACCGCTGTAAAGAACGGGTGCAAAGGGAATCGAAGTCCTGCTCTCAACGACTCCTCATAGATACAGAGGTCCTGACTCTCGTTACAGGCCCTATCTCCCTGTATAGCCGCCCTCAGCTCAAATCTTGGAGGCACACAATATTTATCTCTAATGTCCCCCAGCATGGACTCGGTGAGGTGATTTTCCTCAATTAAAGCCCGCATGTTATACTTAGGGTTGGCCTCCATCCGTGCTCTAGCGATGACCTCCACGGCCCGGCTAGGGAGAAACGTTGTCGACGCTTCAGCAGCATCACTACCCCCACTCCCCCCTACTCGGTGGATACTATCAGTCGGGAGTGGGGTGACGTTCAGATCTAATATCACTTCGTCCTTGTCCCCTCCGTCGTCGCTGTCTATAATATCTACTCTAGTGGCCGGACTAGCCATCCCAGGCTTCAGAATCGGCCTAAGTTCTGAGCTACTACTGGTGGAGGACTCAGAACCGGACTCGGAACTCGAACTACTATCAGACATATAGAAAAAAGAAGGGCTGAGAAGAATACCGATGAATAGAGAGCTCCTAGATCCACGCGCAACTCCAACCACGAACTACGAAGCCGAACTCACAGAGCAAGAGAGAAGAAGAAAAGATGAAAAGTGAAAAGTGAAAAATGAGAGGTAAAAACCTCCTTTTATAACTTTTCAAAGGCGGTGGGGCATTAAATGCGAAGCACGCATCTCGAGGGCACTCAAATGACGCCACGTGGCCCTTATTAATGACGGACACATTCTCCCAGGCAAAGATGTGATTGAGCACGCGCGTATGGATACGCACCTATCCCCAAAGGACTCCGGACTGGATAACCGCACTCCGGACCGGATTCTGTACTCCGGACTGGATTGTGTACTCCGGACTGGATATAACACGTCTCTACAAGACGACAAAAACCAGTCCGGCCCAAGCCGGACTGGATATGATGCGTTTCTACAAAACGACAAAAACCAGTCCGGCCCAAGCCGGACTGGATATGACGCGTTTCTACAAAACGACAAAAACCAGTCCGGCCACAGCCGGACTGGACGCAAGACGACAAAAACCAGTCCGGTCCAAGCCGGACTGGATATGACGCGTTTCTACAAAACGACAAAAACCAGTCCGGCCCAAGCCGGACTGGATATGATGTGTTTCTACAAAACGACAAAAACCAGTCCGGCCCAAGTCGGACTGGATATGACGCGTTTCTACAAAACGACAAAAACCAGTCCGGCTCCAGTCGGACTGGACGCAAGACGACAAAAACCAGTCCGGCCCAAGCCGAACTGGATATGACGCGTTCGCTAAACGACAAAATCCAGTCCGGCCCAAGCCGGACTGACGAACTCCGGACTGGACCTCCAGCCGGACTCCGGACTGACGAACCCCGGACTCACCTTCAGCCGGACTCCGGACTGGACCTCCAGCCGGACTCCGGACTGACGAACCCCAGACTCACCTTCAGCCGGACTCCGGACTGACGAACCCCGGACTCAATTCCAGCCGGACTCCGGACTGGACCTCCGGACTCAATTCCAGCCGGATTCCGGACTGGACCTCCAGATTTATCTTTTTTTCGGACTCTGGACTGGATCTCCAAACTGAACTCCCAGATTCATTTCCACACAACACCTGCCTATCCAGACGCGCGATCAACCACACTTTCCCAAGTCACTCAATGACTTGGAAAACTGGGCGGCAACTGATGGGGTGTAAAACTCCAGCCTCTCACAGGCCGCCACCTGTCCTGGAGTAGGTGAGCTCCAGCCTCTCACAGGCAGCCACCTGTCCTGGAGTAGGTGAACTCCAGCCTCTCACAGGCCACCACCTGTCCCAGAGTAAGTGAGCTCCAGCCTCTCACAGGCCGCCACCTATCCTGGAGTAGGTGAACTCCAGCCTCTCACAGGCCGCCACCCGTCCAGGACACCTGTCTTGGATACCTCACCAGGTTGTCCCCTATAAATAGGGGTTCAAAGCTTAAACCAGCGGATAATGCGAAAAAATCCTCTCTCCACCCAAAACTCTTAAGACTAGCTCTGCACTCCTGCTCATACTGACTTGAGTGTCGAAGGGCCTGTCCGGAGTAAAACCCGAGTTGGTCTTCTGACCTCGATTGTCTTGTGCAGGACTCAGCCCTCATAGCAGGACTCAGCCACTTCGCTCCCCTTCACTCCGGTCCCTCAGGACTCAGCTCTTCTGGTCATCTAGCTCAGCTCTTACGTCATTGTCGTACCTGTTACCGATTTTCGGTCTAACAGGATTCATGATAACTCTCTGCTAGAAAGGACAACAAAGAAAGAAGTAAGCCTCCTTCCATCTTTTGCTTCTGTTATTTTTTTAGAATAATGATATGGTAGCCGAGTTGGTGGCTGAGAGTGGAACCAAACAAACAGCCTCTTCACACGTTAGCAACCTTGCCATGTGCCATGTGAGGCTCTGTTCAGTTCCACTCTTGGTCAGTTTATGTCGCTAGCTATGTAGTGCACTTAATTTTTTAATTTTCAAAAGATATTGTCACGTCCTGAACCAATCTAAGGTGCTGTGATCGTGGATAGGGACTAAAAAGGATAATATGCCACATGCTAATATGTTGTGGACAGAAATTGCCACCTAAGTATTGGATCCTGCGGGGTAAAATAGGGAAAGTTGCTTATTCGAGGTAGTTATTAGCCCCGATGTTTTGAAAATCGGAATCGAATTGTATATCATAATCGGGATCAAATCGTATAATAAATTGTAAGATTCACACACACACACGAGGAAATGGTTTGTGTACAGATAAGCTATCTGTGCATGGATGCACAAACCGTGGGGGGCCACTTTTTTGGGGGGATCCAAAGCATTCATTTGGAAGGCCCTTCCATGGATAGGGTGTGTACCAAAAATCAGCCCTTTAGGATCATCCTAGCCCTGCCATTTGTGGAGGGAAAAAAAGGGCAAAAACAGTGTCTGTCCATTTTCCCCTCCAACTTTGATTGAGTTAGGATGATCCTATAGGGCTGATTTTTTGTACACACCCTCTCCATGGAAGGGCCTTCCAAATGAATGCTTTGGATCCCCCAAAAAATATGGCCCCCACTATGGTTTGTGCCGCCATGCACAGATTGCTTATCTGTGCAGCTGCACCCAAACCATTTCCTCTCTCTCTCTCTCTCTCTCTCTCTCTCTCTCTCTCTATATATATATATATATATATATATATATATATATATATATATATATATATATATATATATATATGAGCGATACCTCATATAGCTAAAGATATTAAAAAAGCATAACCAATCAAAGAAATATAAAATAGGGAAAACACTTTGGAAACGAAATCCCGTCTAGAAAAGAAAGACAACAATGGAAATGATCGTGGATTTAGTCATTTTCAAGGCATTAATGTGTTTCACGGGGATTCGGGCTCCCTTTATTGCCTTTTTTGTGAACAAAACGGATTCCCATTTTCCTAGTAATGCTCATAAAATAGCCATTTATTCTTTTTTCTTCCAAATTTATTAATTTAATTATAAACTAGCCATAAAATAGTCATGATAAGTGCATGGGTTTGGATGGGAAAGAGATGACTAGTACGTGACAAGTTAGTTAGCAAACAATGCATATTATGATAACTCAACTCAACAAAGCCTTTGTCCCAAGCTAGCTGGGGTCGGCTAAATGAATCCTTTAGAAAAAAAATTCATGAAGAAGGTAAAAGGGATCTACCCAGCTCTAATCCTGGTTCTAGTTGGGTTCTTCTACGTGGATCATTTTCTTCCATTCTATCATATCCAAGGTTATGTTCTCTGTTATGTTCCTAGCTATCAAGTCTTTCCTCACTGTTTCTACCCATGTTATTTTCGGTCTACACCTACCTCTTTTTACTCTCTCAATTTGGCACGAGTCACCTCTTAAAAATAATAAAAGACACAAGATCATATTAATTCTCCAAAGTCTCAAACATTATGACAATTATCAATTATAAAATGTCATATTGGTTAGTCATTAACTATGATTTGGCCGACACTTTGAATTTATTGCCGACACACGTGTCGTGTCGAACACGACACCCATGTCCACGTCTGTCAACACTCCTTTAGACACTTTCAAGTCTACTGCTAGACGTGTCGGTAACTTTATATGTACGTATGTATATGAGTGTGCCCTTATTTCTAGATTTTTAGGGGTTTCCATGTCAGATACCTCGTATCCATGCCGAAACTCAGCACACCCACAAATCATGATTATATGTACTTTCTATTTTATCCATGTCCCCATTTCTAATTTTTGGGAGTTTGCCGTGTCCGACACTCTGTGACTGTGTCGACACGCGACACTCTTGTCCGTGTCCACAAATCATAGGTCATTAATGTTCTCCTTATTATATTGCCTCCCTCATCAAGTAACCAGGTAGGTTTGCAACTTCCCGACCCAAAAAAATCATGGTCCGGGTTTAGGAATCTCTACTTTTTTTTATTAAAAAGCCCCAACCCAACCCGAGCTAGCAAGTAGGGTAGGGCAGGGTTCTGGAAAAACCTGACCCGCTCGACCCGAGTTGCAACTATAGTTTTTGTGCCTTATGGTAAACTATTATCTAGCAATAGTTTTGGCAATCCTAGCAAAACTACTCCTCTATATATATATATATATATATATATATATATAGAGAGAGAGAGAGAGAGAGAGAGAGAGATTTTATATCGTTATATCTTCTCTCTCTAAATGGAAATCAATTAAGAAATACATACATTATGAGAGAGAGCAGATGGATCCTATCCCATATATCGAACACTCATTCCTTTCCTATCTATTGATAGAAAGATCTTTGTCAAATACCGGACTTTGCCTTTTTTTTGTTTGAGGAATTCCTCGGATAGAGAGAGAGAGAGAGAGAGATGTGTGTGTATAAGATTTGACGGTCATGAGTCTATCCACAACAGAAACTATGCCATGACATCATTCATGCGTGGATATCTTCTCCATTTGAGTGTATGGAACCATTGGAATGTAGCAATATCAAACAAGAACTGGCTGACTCAAATGGACTTGAGTCATATATTGCAGACCTATAGTTGGGGTGTAAGGAAGAAAAATAGGTAACAACATATACAACAAAGGTCTTATTTGGAGGCAAATTGGAGCAACAGGCAACAACTATTCAAAGAAATTGGAAAACTTATCAGAACAACCATGCAAAAAAGATTTGTAAGTTCCCTTATACTAATAAGATTGGTTTCCTCGTTGCATCTAGTCATGCCAACTTATCCATTAGTATCTGCACATACACGGGTTATGATCAAGGTGATGATGTTGAAAAACCCGACCCGACCCAACCCGAGAAACTATCTTGCGTATAGCCGGATTTATAAATCACGGGTTTTCCAAAAATAAAACCCAACCAGACTGGATCCTTGATAGTTTCTTGCAACCCTACCCTGCATTGTGCGTGACTAGTTCAAGGCTTCAAGATGGCTCGATTCATTCAAACTCCTCTTTCTTTGTGTTGTTCATTCTGATGAGCAATGTTTGAAATTTCGTTTTCAGTTTCAGTTTCGGCCGAAATCCGACATTCTGGCTGGGCTGAAATCCGAAATCGATTTCGGCCCGACATTTTGAATTTCGGTCGAAATTTAAAATCATGCTAATGAGATGGTTTTTAAAGGATTCTTCTAATGCAAAAAAGGAAAGTGAGTCTTTTGAAAGAAAATCCTATTTTCTTTGATAGAAAACTTAATTAGGATAAATCACATGAATCGTATAAATCATGCGATTTACGATCGAATTGTAAAATTTGTACAAATTAAGATTCAATCATGGGATTCTAATCGTAATCCATAAGATTTGATTTGAATCATTAATAGTAAGATTTTCAAAACAATGATTTGCGCCTGATGGGGGCCAGAGCTAACATCTTTCACATTTTTTATCTTTGTCTACGTAAAAGAAAAGAAGAAAATACTTGGAGGCCCCTAGTCGTGGGAAACAAACGTGAGAAGCATGACAAGCAAGAAAAGATTGGCGGGGGGGGGGGGGGGGGGGGGGGGGGGACTAAAATCTTTATTCGACGCTACAGCACTGGTAGGAGGATTTGGTCTCAGACAGCAGATGCCGTTTTTCCGTCATCTCCATGGACCGTGCTCTCATAGGCAAGGAACCGGGAGATCCAATGGTTGCATACTTGCATTTCACTTAGAAGCACGAAGTGGGGGCGGGAGCGGGAGCGGGGGCGGGGAAGCGTGGGTTCTAGAAGAGTCTAAGTTTGGGAGCGCCAAGGGAGCGTGTATGTAATATTTTCTTTATATATCTTTCAAAATTCAAGCACATCAAAAAATAATAGTTTCTAACCATTTTCATATGTATCTTTCAAAATTTAAGTACATCTAAAAGCTAATTTTTAACCATCTTCACCATCTTCATTTGTGTGCACTCGTTCCTTGCCTATGAGAGCACGGTCCATGGAGATGACGGAAAAACGGTATCTGCTGTCTGAGATCAAATCCTCCTACCAGTGCTGTAGTGTCGAATGGGATGTGATGACAACTATTTATGGATTTGCAAGTGTCAGAGATTAGAAGGAAGTTGAGGGGGGCGTGCAAGTGTTGGATATTAACTCTACAATAGCGGAAGCGTTGGCCCTTATTCCAGGAGTTCAGTTTCTCGTTCATTTTTTGAGTTATAAGTTCTGTTGTATATTGAATGAGACTCCCCAATTGTGACCCGATGGATTAGAGAAGGGTCTGTCTTAGAAACTTGTGGACATATTTGAAGAGGTGTTAGACAGACTCGAAGGACATCACATTTAGGTCAGGTCAATAGGAAATCCAACGCGGAGGCTGATAGGCTTTCAAATGAGGGTATCTTTATTGGAAATCTTGTTAATAGAGATACATGCCTGTTGTTCGTAGACCCTAGATTCTGGTAGCTACTAGACTGCTGCTGCTGTTTTTTTTTTCTTGGGCTGCTCTTCTCGATTGGGCCTTAATTTTGTTTCTTTATCTCTTCTTAATGAAGATTCTGTGGGTGGATGGGTGGGTGCCCTAAGGCATTCGACCACAGCGTACCCGCTGGCCTATCTTTCTGGTTCAGGGTGTTTTATTGTAATGCCATTGTGAACCCTAAGTATGATGGGCCCTATACTAATTTCATATGAATAAAACATATCAACTAGCCTATCTTAACATATTTTCCTTGGCTTTTCAACCATTGGTCAAATGATGGTAGGTGTCACGGTGCAACTCACACAAAACCAAAATTTCTTTGATAGAGGGGCTGTCCGTGATGGCCTTGCACTCTACAAGTCAGCCACACAAGATTGCATACACAAAGTATACACAAATCAACAACAATACACACACCAACACAACACAAGAGACTTTTTAACGTGGTTTGGCCAATCTTTATCAACTCCACGGATTTCACTATTGCCATAGTACAAATCAAAGGGAATTCTCACCACAATGCATATGTTGAATTGGGCATTGGCACATATATGCCCATTACATTCGAATTTCCACAATCCATGTGCCTAAGCAGTTACAAATGACAAGCCAACATGTGGCATAGCAGTTGCATAACCATCCAGCCATGATGTGTGCACAATTGCCTTAAGTGGTCTTCACAATGTGCATGTGCAAGCCAATGCCTTGCTGCCATGTGTGCAAGCCCGTGCCAAAACCGCCCACCAATAGCCTTTGGTTTGCCTTCCTTTTTCACAAGCCTTTGAACACGACCAAGCATGCCTTGGTTTGATTTTTAACCGCTTGCAACCGTTTCCTTCATGTGCAAACACGCCCAAGCGCTTGCCAATTGTCACCCGCGCACTGCTGCATTCCATGCCACGCCTTGGCCAATGCCTATTGTGCATCTGACCCATTGTGTGCCGCGTTTTGCCTCTCTGTTTAGCCAACGCCCACCAATCAGTGCCGCCCACCAGCTAGTGCCTACCAGCCACATGCTATGTGCCATTCGTGTGTCCCATCCATACTAGTGTGTTCCCACCAATGCTTGCCTGTGCAATTCGTGCATAGCCCACACCTATTCTCTTTGACATGCCAAAGCCTTGGTCCCATTGCCTTCTTCCCACCTTGATGTTCCAAGTGCACATTGGCAAGGGTGCAAGATGCCACCACAGGCCAATGTGTGTGCCAACACTTTAAAGGCCGACAGTAAGCCATATTGTGGAGAAAGTGAGAAACTGTTGTTCTAGAGGCTTGCAAGTTGCAGTTGCTCTGTAAGCATTGGTTATTAGTAATTACTCTACCTTTGATGAGTCTATCCATGGCTAGCATGGTGCACAAATCAAATAAATATACAAGCATGTTTTGCACATCAACACATTGAAGAAATTGCACAAATGCATCTCCATCCATCATGGTGATATTTTATTTGTTCTTTTTTTTTTATACTAACAGATGCACGACATGGCTCGTGAAGCAGCTGATCAGGCTCGTATATTGTTAATGCGGCGGGAAGAAGCAGTAAGACAGGGTAAAACACTAAATCTGAGAGTATAGAAACAAATTTTACGTTCTGTTCAGTTCTGGATCTGCGCTAGGAAGATATTTATGTGGAACTGCTCCTGTTCTTACATATCTGTATGTTTGTTTGTTTTTTTAATGGTATATGTATATTAATGTTGTATAAGTTGTGTGTGCCTTCATTGGTTGCTTCATGATTATCTGATTAAGTTTTCACCTTTTACCCAATTATTTTGAGTCGGAAAGGAAAGTAATTTCTTTCATTTGCTAGAGTTCATGATAGAAAACCTGATTTGCAGTTAAGAGGCCATGGCATTATAGGCGTGGAATGCGGATGCCCCGACCACATGATACTGAGAGCTTTAGTTTCTGGGTATTCATTCGTTCTATC
The DNA here is from genome assembly GCF_043159265.1 of Tasmannia lanceolata. NCBI lineage: Eukaryota > Viridiplantae > Streptophyta > Magnoliopsida > Canellales > Winteraceae > Tasmannia > Tasmannia lanceolata. The sequence continues at coordinate 60,202,323 of NW_027518680.1, read as the reverse complement.
TATTCTTCCGCCGCATTTTTGTTTTTCTATGGACTCGTTAATTCAATCATTTTACTTGGCTAAATATCTGATTGCAGCTTGTCAATCTGTTAAACTTGAGTCTGTCCGAGCGATTGGAACTCTTACGGTCAAGAGACACACATGAGGTACATCTTCTCCTCCCATAAGTCATCTATTCTCTCAATTTTAACATATTTGCCTTCTCTCATCTGCATTTTTAACTACAGAGGTTATCCTGTGTGCTTAGTCATCTGAACCGAAAAGTAGAGGGCAACGATCTCAAGCTGAAGGATGTGATCCCTCTTGCCATTCTTCTGTCCCGAAAAGTGGAGCTCATGCCTCATCATCTGTCCGAAAAGTTGATTTCATGCCTATTCATCTGTCTGGAAAATTGGAAGTGGAACTTCATCTGGTTGGAAAAGTGGAAGCGGAACTCTTGCTATTTTCTTTTCTCCCGGAAAATTGGAGCTCTAACGATCTTGCTATTTTCAACTCTAACTTGGATGAGACCTACACTATTAATGTCAAGCACTTTTAATTTGGCTATATGATGAATCCTGAACTGTGCGTTCACTTTCAATGTTGTCTTGCATCCATTTCTGTGATTTTGAGCAATTGTTCTTTCTTCATATCATAATCAAATGCAGAACTGTATTTACCAGCATGCCCAATAGGGTTCAAGATTATCAAAGAATCTGCTCACCTTCTACATGTTTTCACATTGTGTTGTGATCATGAAACAGTAATCATGGTTTCTGTGGCATAATATGCTTCAATAAGATGGTTTTATCTCTGCTTCAGGTTGATTTCATTTTTTTTAAAGCAAAAGCTCAACCCTACCCGAACCAACCTGAATCGCATCCCTAGCTATAGCAAACCAGATTTGGGGACTAAAGAAGCAACCCGATGAACAAAATTAACACGAGCACAAACATCCTACACACCAGAGTTGCACCATATTGACTAGTTCATGTAATAGATTAGCACAAAGTCATGCAACTATGCAAAATTTGCTGATTTATTGTGCGGCAATGGGTGATGTCTCTACAGGAATATGTGCAATGGATACCAAATCACCAAGCCCCGTTTTAGATTTTGAGAATAGATTCTGAGACCAAAACGGATTAGTGTACTCATAATTGAATGGGATTTTGATTCCAAAAATCAGTTGTGGACTCAATCCAAAACAAATAGAGCATAAACATTTGACCACTTCATATGGAACTCATGAATGATGTGTTGCTTCTGCAACTGATACTATCAAAGAGGAATAAGGCTGCAATCACATTAGCATATTTGGTTTTATTTAAGCTTATGTATGAAATGTGAAGCTAATTGCAGAAAATATAAAGAAATTCTCCCCCCCCCCCTCCCCCCCCTCTCTCTTACTTGGGACAGACTCCTCTAGTGTAAAAGAGTAGTCATAAACACACTAGATGGGGCTGTCAAAAGTAAATAAAAGGGGAGGCAAACATGTCACTTGCCTACAAATCAACTTCAAATCAGTCTAACCTACTAAAACTTCACAAATAAAAATGTTACGATAGCAGCTAGCAAAATGAAAATCCATTTGGCTAAAACAGCGCCATTGTAACTATGGGTGAACCTACTGAGACTAGCATCTTGTTTGGATGGTAGAAAAAACATTTCTTGCAGAAAATTGTCCTTTGAAAAGTTTTTATTTCCAAGATTTAGAGGGCATTGTAGTTATGACTTATTTAGAGGGATATCATTATAAATTGAAGGTCCTTCTAAAGAAATCTTGAACTGCAGTCGTTAGACTCTCTCTCTCTCTCTCTCTCTCTCTCTCTCTCTCTCTATTGAGTTACTTTGAACTGCAGTAGTTAGGAGATCACCGTTATCGTAATCCCAGCACCCCTGAAAAAAATGCTATACAAAATCCATCAAGCCCTGGAGCGTTATCTCTGCCTAAGGCAAACAAGCCCAGTCTTATATCTTCTTCGTCGAAAGGTTTTTCTGAAGAGACTCTCTCGCCTTCCTCCAACATGCTGAAGGTCACTCCATCAGGATGTTGACGGGCGGGTCACCTTCTCAGAAGACTATAGGCCCGAGCAGAAGCTAACAATGTCCTCTACTATGGCATCCTTCTCGTTCAGGTTTCCATCCACCTCCAAAGATGAAACTCGGTTCCCTCGCCTTCTTGCACTAGAAATATGGAAATAGGCTCTATTTTTGTCTCCTTCTTTAGCCACTCTACGCTTGATCTCTGCCTCTAGAAAATCTCTTCCTGAGACACCACCCGATTAAATTCTATTTTTAGAGAACCCATCTCCTCGAGTTCATCCGATGAGGCAGCACCCTCCTCATCAGCTCCAGATATCTCTTGAATTCTAGAAAATAGTCTCTTCTTTCCTTTCCGCATCTCCTCTCTGGGTCTGCTGGTTCCATTCATTCAATTTCTTCTTAATGTAACACATTTTTTTTCCAATCACTACATCCGCCGGACCTGAAGCAGTCACTTCATTCCACCAACCCCCTAAGATGAAAGATATGTAATTCTGTGTGGGTTTTGTTTTCTTTAATCATCATTAGGCAGTATGGGCCTAGATTCTAGGTCCAATTGTAAATCAAGCCATGCTTGATGATAGGGAATTTTATTATATTTAATAATAATCACAGTGCATTAGCTCCTATTTTAATAATCTTTAGGAAATGATATATTCACCCCTTTTCAACCCCAGGCCACCCCCAGTGTTTTTTTTTTTGGAAAATGGTGGAGATGTATCTATAACTACTTTCTACTTCCCTAATCTTATATCTATTAGCTCCTATTCTAAGGAGAGAGACATGTTTCCCAAAATTTGAAATTGACATAACTCCAAGCTTAAATACAAAAAGAGAGAAAAAGGAAAAAACCTCACCTTAGGATGATCTTGACCCTCAGAACTGTACATTATAGAAACATCTATAGGTCAGATGGTTACGATCATCCTATGATGATGATTTTATGAGTACAGCCTATTTAAAGTTATGGCCCAACAAATGAACGGTTTAGATCATCCTGTGAAGTGGGCCCTACCGTACTTCTTAAAAATACCAACTCCATGGTACTCACCCTATTAAATCTCTTCAAACAACAGGTAGTAAGAACATCTACATCAGATCATGGCAAATGCGGTGCTCGTGGATTTGGACATAGGGTACCCCATTGAGGGTAGATCTGACATTCCAATAATTAAGTCACTTCGAAATGGATGGTTAAGATCTTCCAATGCATTTTTTTGGCTATGGCCCATCATCAACGGATCCCACATTTTTTACGATAACCGTTTAAGGGCAGTTTCGTAGTTTCGGAGGGGAATAAGGGCATCTGAGTACGAGAAAAGGAAAGTAGATGATATTGCTGCACTAGAAAATCAAACTTCCGGATTCTACAGTGCGTAGGAAAGCCGAATTACAAGTGGAGTATTCCACTAACGTGCGCAATGTGCGCCTTTTACTAAACGGCACCCTCTAGTTTTACTGCTATCCCTTTATGCTCTGTAAACCCGTATAGTCAAGTATTTTTCGGAAAGTACTGTGCGGCTTACACCATAGGATGATCCAATCCGTTCATTTGATGGGCCACAATGTATTTACCGTGTGCTCCAAAAATTATTTCCGTAGGATGATCCCAACCCTTCAATCGATAGAGGTTCCTTCCATAATATGCAATTCGAGTAGGGTTAGGATCATCCCATGGAAATGATTTTCAGACATAACCTATTTGCGTTGTGGCCCATCAAATAGACGGTTTGGATCATCCTATGGAGTAAGGCGTACAATACTTTTAAAAAAATACTAGACTATATATAGGCTTACACCACATAGACTATAGTTTAGTAATTTTCAAAATGTACTCTACGCCTTACACTAAAGGATGATCCAAACCGTCCATTTGATGGGCCACAAAGTAAATAGGTTGTGCTCCAAAATTCATTTCCAGAGGATGATCCTAGCCTTCCAATCTAAAGAGGAACTACAGTTTATGGAAATCTTTATAGATAGGAGGGTTGAGATGATCCTATGGAAATGACTTTTGGGGCACAACCTATTTACGTTGTGGCCCATCAAATGGACGGTTTGGATCATCCTACGGGGGTAGGCTGTACATTATAGAAACTCTCAAGTTACATTTCTCGCTGACCTCACCTAGCTGCTCACGTTAGCATCCACCAGTACATGATCCGTTCACGGATTCCTCCATCTCTCTCCATTCCAGTTTACCTGTCTATATCAAGGCTATTCAAATCCGCCAAACCATTCTATTTCTCTCTCTCTCTCTCAGAAATAATATGCTTTCTCCCGCCTTTTTCATCAAATTCCGCTTCAGATCTCCTCAAATAATCAATTTCCATTCCTGTCCTTTCTCTCTTTTTTTAACTACCTGTTTCCCCCCTTCTCCAGGGTTTTGAATCTCCAATCCATGGACTCGGGATCCGGACCGTACAATCCTCGAACCGTTGAAGAAGTTTTCAGAGATTTCAAGGGCCGGAGAGCCGGAATGATTAAAGCTCTCACCACTGGTACTTTTTTTTCTACTTTTTTTTTTTTTAAGGGTTTTCGTTTTTTCTTTTTCTGTAGGGTTTTTTTTTTGAATTTTTTTGTTTCTGATGCAGACGTTGAAGAATTTTACCAACAGTGTGATCCAGGTTAGGGCTTTCACCTTATTTAATCTGCATGTCTGGTTTTCTGTAGGGTTTTTGATATTTAGATTGAATGTTTTTGTATTTTCATAGTGTTGGAGGTTTGATTGTGGTGGTGTTTTCATATTAGGGCATCTTTGTGACAACTTTCTGTTTTTATAATTCCGAAAGACGACACCGGGTGATTTCAATTATTCCTTTTTTTTAAAATCTTTTTTTCTTGAATATTTCTACTTTTAAATTTCAGGTTCTAATCTTCCATGCAAAAACGCTGGATTTTGTTTTTTTTTAACTCTTATTGTACTTCGTGCGTCGTGTTTCAGAAAATGGTGGTGATTGGGAGAGATCCATCTTTATGTTTTAATTTAGTTCAAATTATGTGCATTGTGAATATTTTTTCTACTTGTTTTGCAAATAAGCTATGATTTGGCCTACACTTTAAATTTATTGTTGACACACGTGTCCGACACTACACCTGTGTCCACACGTGTTGACACTCTTAAGACACTTTTAAATGTACTGCTAGAAGTGTTAGTAACTTTATATGTATGTACGTGTATGAGTGTGCTACTATTTCTAGATTTTTAAGGGTTTCCATGTCAGATACCCTGTATTCTTGTCGAAACTCGGCACACGAATTTGTATCCACAAATCATGATCATAGTTGGCAAAACGTGATTCGGCAAAAAAAGGGGCGGCAAAAATTTGAGTTTATTACGCCATTGGTTAAAAAAAAAACGTAGTAAAAAAACGGAAACACAAGAAAATGAGTTTAGAATTTTGTCATTTACAAAATATGGTGGGGGTAAAATTGGAAAGTTAATAATAAAAAAAAAAACATCTGCAGTTGAATCTACCAAAGCTTACTAAAAATATATATTTCTGGTGGCTGGAATTTTAGTACCTTTATTTTCTAAATGAATGAAATATCTTGTAATTGATTATTTCCTCTTGTGTGTTGGAACGCTATCTGTTTGTTTTTATTACTTTAATTGCTGGTATTCGTTTATTCTTTATAATCATCACATTTAGCTATCCCTGTCGTTTCAACTCAATTAATGCTATACTCTTATGATTTTTGAACTTAGTAGTTGGTGGGTCACCTTGCAGAGAAAGAAAAGTTGTGCCTTTATGGTTTTCCCAGTGAGCAATGGGAAGTCAATTTAGCTGCCGAAGAGGTACCTCCAGAGCTCCCTGAGCCAGCATTGGGCATTAACTTTGCTAGAGATGGGATGCAAGAGAAAGACTGGTTATCTTTGGTTGCCGTCCACAGTGATGCATGGTTACTCGCCGTGGCATTTTATTTTGGTGCCAGATTTGGATTTGATAAAAATGAGAGGTGATCCATGCTACTCAAAAAAGTTTTGAATCCTGTTTAGTGGAGATTTAGCTTATGGGCCCTATCTTGCTTCCACCCTTTACCATTTCTAACAATTTGACTGCCTGTATTTTTTGATTCATTTCTTTCACCAGTCATTTGTTTAAAGTAGTATACTGACATTCTTGGTTTTTGTCCCCTGGGCTTTTCTTTTTTATTGTTGCATCTATGTGGTTTCAATACTTTCTCTATTCTGGTTTTTATTTGTTGCTCATGTTTTATACTGGTTGTGTGCTGTAGTTGATTGTTGTTTCTCTTATCTCATCAGACAATGATCTTTGGATGCAACATGCATTAAATGGATAGTGTAATGGAAAAATTGGAATGTAACAAAAAATCTTTTTTTTAACAGTATGTAACAAGAAATCTTCTATGTGCAGCTGATGTCATCCTCCAACATGCCCTTCGGAACATAATAAATTAATAAGTAAAGGAATAATGATATGGTAACCAATTTGGGGACCGAGAATTGAGTCTTTACACGTGTGGTATTGTGTTCTTGATAAGATTGCAGAATCCTGGGACTATTTTCACACCTCTAGTCTATTCATTTTGTTAACAACTTTGAAAATTTTTCAATGAACCAAACTGTTTTCTGTGTACCACGTGAAAAGATATAGCTCATTGAACTTTCTTCCACATCATTTATTGTAGTGCAGTATTATTTTAGGTTCAATGCATATAATTTGTTGAATATGTTTGCTCCGTGGCATCTCCTTTGAAAAATGAGACATGAGGAGCACTACAGTGAATAAGAACTATGGTGTATAATCCGCTGGTCTGATATTATTCGGTTACTCTTCCGCTGAAATCTTATATCCAACAAATCAAGTCTTCAAGCATTGAGCAAAGTCCAACAGATCTCAGTAGATTATTTTTATTAATTTTTAAACAATGTTACATGTCTATTATCGCCATATTGAGCATACACAATGCTTTAAGATTCTGATTGAACTGGCAGTCCAACCGGGTTCAACCAGAACTGGCCACTCATTCGGCCCAATTCGAACAACTGGCCCGTGTTTTGTAAAGACCAAATGAATCGGTCTGTTCAATCGTTAGGCCTTTTGACTCGCATGAATCAGACATTCCCTTTGGAACCATTTTGTCGACCCTCGTTAAAAAAAAAAAAAAAAAAACCATCTGCTGTGTACAGGATCGGTGCACGTTTGGTTCAGAGGTACCTAAGCTAACAAACACCCACAGCCAGACTCTGGTTGAGCGACAGATCTGCGGGTCTATTGCAGTACACAAGGGCACCGAGTCAAAACAGCTCAGGCAGTAACTCCATCACCCAGAAAATTTCTCAACTCTAATGAACATGGAGAAATCCATCAACCGCAGTTCATCACTGCCGGCAACTCGATACCCAATAATCATCCTTAGCCTTTTCTTACGCTTACCAGCATTTGTTATCTTCCGGGTCGAGGCCATGGCCATCGCTAAAGTGGCCGCGGCCACCTAGATATCCATGGCCATAGACATGGATGGCCACAACTTTCATGGTCTGCCATGCATTGATTCTTGTAATGAAAATGGGCAGACAATTGCTTTCCCGATCTGCCATCTTCTTGCCCACACTCCAATCCACAGCCAATTGCATTTTGCAGATACCCTCTGCTGTTTTAACTTTATTGAAGTCACCAGATTGTTTTACCTTAATACCCTTTACTAGTGGCAGTGGTGGTAGCAAAAGATGAGAAGGGTGGCTGCTGGTGGTAGGACATGAAGAAGAGGAAAAAGACTAAGAAGATGAAAATGGAATAAAATGGTACTATTAAAAAGAAGCACAATTCAGTTATTCTGAAAACACAATCTTAACATACAAAAACCCCAAAACCAAACAATCTTAACAGACAAAAGGACAAATAAAGGGGGGATATATTTATTTCCCTTTTAAAATTTTAAGTTGCACAATGTGATAAGATTGCTCTTTTTATTTTCATTTTATATTATGAAATGTGCTTTCTTACTTGATGGAACATGTACATAATGGAGAGTGGGAAATGATAGGATTTGTTGCAAGATGGAAAGTTTGTACTGTTGATGATTCTTATCCTTAATACCATTAAAAAAATGATGCTTATCCTTAAGTACAACCTTGACCAAGGATCTAATTTATTGGATTAAATAAATTATTCCTCTATATTCATGTCATATAATTTATTGGATACAACAGAACCCGAAAATTTCTAGTGCGATGGAAACAAAGCTGAATGCTACAAATGGTTATAGGAGAAATACAGTGGAGTTGGTATTACTCATAAACAATCAAAATCTTGTCACTTAACCTTCTTAAAAAAGATATGAGTAATGGACTAATGGAGGCCTTGAGATTAGCCCAAAAGTAGTTCAATTGATAAACCCACTTCGTGTTTGTTCTCGACCATGTGAGATATAAGAGTTAGGATATATGCCAATTCTTGAAAAATTTAGCGTCATGCACCATTCAATTAACCTTCTAAAAAAGATATGAGTAATGGACTAATGGAGGCCTTGAGATTAGCCCAAAAGTTGTTCAATTGATAAACCCGTTTTGTGTTTGTTCTCGACTATGTGAGATATAAGAGTTTCATTTTTACAGTTAGGATATATGCCAATTCTTGAATAATTTAGTGTCATGCACCATTCCACCATATCTTGGTGGTTCCCATGTTATCAATGTATACCTCATTTGTGCTTGACATTTTGGTACTTGAGCTTGGTAATCACCTCATGAATTGCCAAGTTACCAGCCATCTCTTTTCCATAATGGACTCATCTTGCCTCTGGTTACTACGAAACACTCCCCACCTTTCGTTCGATGATTAGGTCGGGTTGTTGTGTTTGGAATGTTAAACTTAATGCTCCATATGAATACTTGTTGAATGCCCACGATTCACAATGATGCTGCTCTAAAATATTCGTTCATATTAAGTATTTATGAAATCAAAATTTCCCAACATTTTTAAAAATCCTACACTGAAAATTTTGGAGGATGTTTCTAATTTTCCATCATTTCATTTGATAATTAAAAATGTATCAAATTTACAAATTTATAACATTAGCTTATCATTGCTTCTAGTGGTGTGTATATAGGAACAACACAAAGGAACCTCCTCTAGTGTATCACATAATAGAGGAGAAACCTGAATGAGCCTACCCCAATGATGTAGAATAGGTCACAAGTGGACTAATCGTACATCTTTTGACATTAAGAACCTAAGTAGGACTGGTGTCTACTATTGGGAAAACTTTGGGTTTGAGACTCCTAAAGAGAATGTTTAATAAGTGCAGCAATATAATCTTACACAAATAGCATGCTGGAACTAGGGCTGCAACTCGGGTCGGGCGGGTCGGGTTTTGGAGAACCCAACCTTACCCGAGAAATATCTCGGGTCGGGTCGGGTCGAATTTTTTTTCGGAAAACCCACGATTCCCAAACCCGGCCCTATCCATGATAAATCTCGGGTCGGTTCGGGTCGGGTCTGGTTTTTTCACGTTGACGCAATTTTTTAAGGAAAATTCTTGTTTCGCAAGGCAACTCAACTCATAGAAGCAGAAATTACACTCACATTACACTTGAATCAAACAATGATGTAATTACACTCACATTACACTTGAATCAAACAATGTTGTAATCAAACAATGTTGTAATTACAATCAAACAATGCTGAATCAAACACTCGAACCAACTCAACTCATAGAAGCAGAAATTACACTCACATACAATAACAGTGGGTGCGTGGGTTTTCACCTTTAACTTTTAACTAATAATAGAAAAAAATGTACATACTATAACTTATGTAACTCGGGTCGGGTCGGGTCGGGCCCCTTCAAACCCGGCTCGAACCGAGATTCATGCGGGCTTTTGAATGCTGAACCCGGCTCGACCCAAAACCCATGAAACCTGAACCCAACCCAGGCTATTTTCGGGTCGGGTCGATGCGGGTCGGGTAAAACCCGGCTCGAGTTGCAGCCCTAGCTGGAACCATAAGTTTAATCAAACAAACAATTAATCATTACAAAAGAACTGCAAAACATTAACACCTACAATTGGCACCTTAAGAGCACCAAGGCTCAAGTAGAAATGGATTGGAACCTTCATTGCTGTTCCAAACCTGCATTCCCCTTTCAATAGTTGAGCCAGATTAGGCTTGCTGTCCACAACACCAAATGAGGCGCTACCAACACCCAACAGAGAGGATTTGATCTTTCAAGGCCAAATTCCAAGGAAACTAGTTAAAATTTGAGGGTTTTAGGGATTTAGACTTGAATGCAATCAATTAAAAATAGCAGTAGGCTTTTAAGAAGGCTAAAGAGCAATCCAAAATTTAATTTTGAAATCTGACGCAAATTGGGCAAATGAGCATTTTGGACTTTTTTGGAAAAAAGAAGGGGGGACTAAGAATATTAGAAAAAAAAGGATTTAAGGCTGTATGAATGGATTTTGATCAACTTGTGAGTTTGAATTCAAATATTCAAGGAAGAGAAGATAGACTGAGACAGAAAGAGAAGAGAGAACTGATTGAAAAGTACATTGCTTCATACAAATGACCTTGATCTCTCACACCAAGGAATTTGGAAAGAGTACCCTACAACTACAAGAAAGTGAGAGGATGATCCAAAATTCTACATTCATTCCATCTTCCTTCCAAAATGTACTAGGCTTCTCTTTTAAATCATGGTCCAAAAAGGATATGTGTACAATACAAGGACTGCTATCCCAAGTGGTTAACCCATCTCTAGAATCTGACAATTGTAGGATTTGAAAGCAACCTAAAAGCATACTGTGTAATACGTAGGTAACAATTTAGTGAGCTCAGTGATATTATGAATGCAATCTTATTGCTTTCTAGTAAAGAGGTTCACTGTGTGACTCCTAGGTCGTATAGTATTTTTCAATCCACTAAATTTGATTCTATAATGAGCTAATAATCTAATATGAATGCAGGCTTATAGCTTTCTAGTAAAAAGATTCACCGTGAGACTCCTTATTGGTTGTGTAATATGTTTCACTCGACTAAAACGTATTGGATTCTACCATTCAAAAAAAAAAATTGTTTTACTCGACTAAATTGGATTCTAAATTCTTCTAAAAACTTGAACTTGCATTTTCTAAAATTTAATGTCAAATTGAAATTGGGGTTATGCAAAAAGTGGTGGCAGTTGGTAACACACTCTGTCTATAAAGTTTGATAGAAGCTTTGATTGATACTATGGAAGTTGTTTGACAGAAGCTTTGATTGGTACTAAGGAAGTTGTTTCTAGTCTCAAACTCCTCTAGAGGACATCAACCTTGCGTGGCCTGCTGTGCCACTTCCGTATCTGTGTTGTTAAGTAAACCTTGGAAGCTTTGCATGAGTCATTCTTTCTTGCATTAACATTTTAATTTAACTGCATGGGTGATACTTGTTTCAAATTTGAGCATGTGTATTCAAGCCAGTTTTAACCCCCTTAATAAGTCTGCATAATGACTTAGGCACTGAATAATTTCATTTTGATACATTAAGCATGGTCCATTAGTTTGTTGTCTGAATTTATAAAATAGATCTAATTGCTGACTGTTTCAATTAGTATTGTTTTGGTGTCTAGAGATTCCTGGCTACAGATACATTCGATTCCATCATTTTTTTTCTCATATGAGTCTGTTTTTCTGATTAATTGATTGATGATTATCAAAAGTAACTTTAGTAAAATGGTTGGAAAAACAGTAGAATTATTGTACCATTAAACATAGATTTGATGCTTACTGGGAGACGAAGGAGTCAATTTTTGAACTTGGGCATGTGTCTATAGTGTTTTGTGAGGTTCATCTAGAGGATGTGATTGGGCTTGCGTCTAAAGTGATAAGTATGAAGAGATCTTTTGGGAGCATGTAGAAACCTAAGTTCTTAGGATTAATGGATGCATGTCATGTTATCCAACTAGATTTTCTTTATTTCCTTCTCGAATCTTCTGGAGCACTAGCACGGAAAAACATATAGGTCAAAATACCTCAAAAGAAAGTGCAAAAATCAATGCATTGAAATAGTGTAAGCCTTGTAAAATGATTTGGGTATTTATGCTGAACATAGGATATGCTACCTGATTCACTTGAGGTGTTCTTTGCAGCCTTTTTTCTTGCATCTCAGTTGCTCAAATTTGTTGGCAGCTGAGTTGAGTTTAAAGTTGTGACTATATTGATGGTTGTGCACACTTGTGCGGAAAGGTAAATAGGTTGCTGGATATGTCTTTAATTTACTGTGGTAGGTTTCATTGGTTACAATATGGATTATTTGTCTAACCATTCCAGATTGTCCATATAATCTGGAGGCATATAACACCTGTCGTGGTCTCCCTTAAGCTGGACTTCTTATTTGCAGGGTTTTCCCTGTTAATTATCGTTAACAGATCTCACAGTTTATATCTTGTTGTAGCTTCCCATTCCCATAGATCTTTCTTTTTGTGTGTGCGTGGATATTCTTTTAAGGCGAAAGCAGAGCTGAAGTATAGGAGATTACTTATTTTCATTATTGAAAACATTCATCTGAACCCATTGTGAAATTTCCTCCGTTAATGACATTTTAATTTAAAATCTATTTCAATATTTATTGCATCCTCAGTGAGGAAGATCTTGACCTCCTAAAAAATCTTAAATACAACAAAAAGCTTGCGAGGAAGGAATCGCCTACCCCGGGTGAGGTGCTACTTTCTCCTCTCCAAAAAACAGTGGATGAAAGAAAGGGCAGAAGCCAATCGAAGTTCGGGATTGTCTCCCTCACAGACTACCATGAATAGTGAGGAAGAACTCCACACGCCTCTTCATAATTTGCCCATTTTGAACAAGATGTTAGAAAAGGAAAGGCGAATCCGAAGGCGTTTGTGGGAGGAGGACAAACAGTTGGCGATCTTAAGCCTTGAAAATAGGCGTGAGACCCCAAGTACTGACCGAGGTCTGGGGCGTGGTAACACAACGGTGGAAGACGGTCAACGATTGGTGACTGAGTCCAGTAGAAATGATAAAGGAAAGGGGATATTGTTATCGTTGAGTGAAAAGGAACCTGGGCACCCAGAGTTGGAGGATTTTAATGATTTTTTTAGCAATTGGAGATGTTTTTGGGATCTCTTATCAAGAGGATCTCGGAAAGACTAGAGAAATGTTCCTAGCAATGAATGCCAGAGTCGCAGAGGAGAAAATAGAAAGAGTCAAAGAGGCAGGACCAGGAGCTGGATTACGAGATTAAAGGATCCCATCTTGAGAGGTTGCTGAGATGTATTGTTTCAGGGAGTGCAAATTGACTTCCACAGAATTGACTTAAGACGAATTCATTAGTTGAGGAGCGGTGTCCCTGATTTTAGGTGGAACCCCAATTAGATAGGATGCTTCTGCTTGTTTTAATTAGTAAAGGGAGGTTGGGAAACAGACGGTTTCAGGAAATCGGAAATTCAGTACCGAGGTGGTGGAATATATGACACTGGTTTTCCATAGGTTGATGGTAAGGTAACTTGCTAGAATGTTAATAGGAAAAACCGCAGGGTCGGTTGAGCGGAGAAAGGATTTAGCACCTTAATAGCTTGAGAGACCATGGTCTTTCGCTTTCTAAGGCAACTTTGTCTGGAGGCCCATGTTAATGCTATTAGTCAAGGGAGACTCCGTCTCTTGCTTAGTCTTACTTTTATGGATTCTCATGTCTTGTTATAATTTCTCTTGGAGGAATACGATTGCTTTGGAATTTTAGAGTTTCAGCTTGGTTTTGCTATGAGAATAGATTTATACGCAGCTTTTGAAGGGGACAGGTGAAGGTGTACAAAGAATCTTCTTGAATTTGTAAAGGTACCTTGTAGATGAAAGGAAGACAGGACGACGTGTTAGGATATTGTATTTTGATTTGTACTGCTGTATTTCCTATTTGGTTTCGGGAATGCCCGTGCTGGCACTCTTTAATATTTGTTAACGCAGGATGGGACTCCTGGTCCCGAATGCTACCTTAATATTAATGAAAGATGTCAACTTTAAAAAAAAAAAAAAAAAAAAAAATAAAAATAAAAAAAAAATATATATATATATATATATATATATATATATATATATATATATATATATATATATATATATGAGGAAATTGTTGGTGAGCTTAAGCGCACCAAACTTATGGTGCGCTTAAGCTCCCCAATCACATGGGGGCCCACTTTGTTAGGTGATCCAAAGCATTCATTTGCAAAGCCTTATGATAGATAGGGGGTGTACCAAAAATCAGCTCCATAGGATCATCCTAACCCCTCCATTTGTGGAGGACAAAAATGGGCAGATGTGCGCTTAAGCTCCCCAATCACATGGGGGCCCACTTTGTTAGGTGATCCAAAGCATTCATTTGCAAGGCCTTATGATAGATAGGGGGTGTACCAAAAATCAGCTCCATAGGATTATCCTAACCCCTCCATTTGTGGAGGACAAAAATGGGCAGATTTGTGTCTGTCCATTTTTGTCCTCCACAAATGGAGGGGTTAGGATGATCCTATGGAGCTGATTTTTGGTACACCCCCTTTCTATGTAAGGGACTTTAAAATGAATGCTTTGGATCATCCTAACAAAGTGGGCCCCCATGTGATTGGGTGCTTAAGCTCACCATAAGTTTGGTGCGCTTAAGCTCACCAACAGTTTCCTCATATATATATATATATATATATATAGAGAGAGAGAGAGAGAGAGAGAGAGAGAGAGAGAGAACATTTCCTACACACTTGTGTAGGTAAGTTACCTACACACTACCTTAAAATACAGTGGGGGCCCACATTGTTTGGGTGATCCAAACAATTCATTTGAATGGTCCTCACATAGATAGGGTGTCCACAAAAAATCATATCCATAGGATCATCCCAACCCTACGATTTGTGGAGGTAAAATGGACGTGTATAAACCTTCACAAATTAGTCCATTTTTTGCCTCCATAGTTTGAATGGTTAGGATGATCCTATGGATCTGATTTTTTGTGGACACCCTATCTATGTGAGGATCATTCAAATGAATGGTTTGGATCACCCAAACAATGTGGGCCCCCACTGTATTTTAAGGTAGTGTGTAGGTAACTTACCTACACAAGTGTGTAGGAAATGTTCTCTCATATATATATATATATATATATATATATATATATATATATATATGTTTTTTTTTTTTTTTTTTCGGTTTGGAGGGCCCCCAGATTTATTGCATAAGATGAGAATTACAATCTAGAGTATTTAAATCCATTACAATCATTATATAGAATTTCAAACTTTTGTATAAACTAGGCCACAGTGTTCTTTGATTCTTTCCCTCAACTCAAAATTTCAAACTTTTGTATAAACTAATTATTCTTTGTTCATTCTACTTGAATTTGATATTCCATCTCAATTTTCAATATCTTGGGGATTGTTTGCTCGGACCTGGGTGTTATTTGGGCTGGCTTAACCATTCATTTCAGGCAATTTTTTCATGCAATGGTTACATACATTACGTGTCTTCATATAGAACAGTAATGTGTTTTAAGGACTGCTTATGTAGCCTTTATAGTTTGCTTTGAACCTTTGGTGTACATCTTGCATGGGTTGCATGGCTTTACTTTGCACAGTTGCTGGGTTTTTCACTTTTTCATGCCTAATAAAATTTGAGTGGCTGTTATATATGTGATTCCGTAGAAGACATATATTGCACTCTAATAGATCTTTAGAATATAATCAGAGTTCTTTCTTCTAACAGTCTTGTATAGTTGTTTCTTGAAGATTTTGCCACATCTCTTGAAGTGAACCGAATTGCTTTATTTATCAGAGTTCTTGCTCTTATCAGAAACTTTAGTTATACTCTTCTTGCATAAAATCCATGGTTTGTGGTTTTATCTGGATCATACATGATCGGATGGCTCTATCTTGATAATCACCGGCCCAAAAATCATATTGATACGACGATCTTAAACTTTCCAACCAACCAAAAGTTGTGGTCCTTAATATTGACTATTGCATATGAACTTTTTGATTGTTTATTGTTTCCAAATTACACACACACACACACAAAAAGGTTACTGATATAGTGATATCTGCACGGCCATGCTTTTATAATGGGACAGACTCACCTTGTTTTACATTTTTTTAACCAGCTGTCAAAGGCTATTACAATTCTCAAAAAGCTCACAGTAGCAAATCAGAGAAGTGTAAAACAAATTGATCCTTCCAATTATCAGAACATGGTCATGTGGATCTCAGTAGCCTATGTGTGTATGTATGTATTTCCATATGTGTGTGTACTAGTAAAAAACCCCGTGCGATGTACGGGCCGACAAAGAACTGTACAGACCACATCATAGGTTGATCCAAACCGTCCATGTGATGGAAGACAACATCAATAGGTTGTGCCCGTAAAATCATTTCCATAGGCTGATCCTAGCCCTCCAATCTATAGAGGTTTCCATAATTAAAAAAGCATAAAGGAGAGGGGTAGGATTGAAATTAGGTGGCTTTAATGGGTGCCTTTGTTAAAAAGCATAAAAGAGGGGGTAGGATTGAAAATATGTGGGTTGAATGGGTGCCTTTGTTAAAAAAAAGTCAAAAAAAAGTGATGTGTAATTCTCATAGAATTTTGGGAGAAATTCAAATAATTCTCTCCTTTTCTCTTCTGCTATACACACACACATATATATGGGCAGTGATAAATCCACTCCCATCTCTCTCTCTCTCTCTCTCTCTCTCTCAGCACTGCCCTATATGATATATGGGGGTCGATTTATCACTGCCCTATGAGTGTGTGTGTGTGTGTGTGTTGTCTTGATTGTTCATATGTAGGTTGCTTATATGATAATTACTTATGTTACCATCTGATCAACATGTTTCCTGATAATGTCTCATCCGATAGTTACTTGTTTGTGGGATTGTGATATGAACCCTAAAATCCAGTGAAGGAGCATGATGTGTTAACACAGAGAATGAGTATGGATAAAATGTGTAAATGTTTCGGTAGCTTCCACCTATACATAGTAAGGAGCCTCGTAAGCCATCTACGATATGGCTTTTGTGTTACTAATAACTTTTTTCCAGATACATAACATTAAGATGGAATCTGAGTTGAATTTAACCTGTGACTCATTCCTTTTTTTTTGGCATGGTAACCTGTGACTCATTCTGTTAAAACTACAGAAGAAATTCTAAGCAGATCTAATACATATGGTGATGTGCAAGCTCTTGGTGGCATCTTTGTGTTACTTACGCATGGTTGGGCTGGGTTGTGTGCTGCACTGCTGCATCAGATGTTCACATTTGTAACTTGAGCAGAGATGATTGCTTATATTGGTAGTGGTTGAACTTTGATGAATGTATCGTGTCGTGACTTAATGTTTCACTTGCATCCAATAAATTCCCTCTATTATATGTGATGCAGGAGGCGTCTCTTTGGTATGATAAATGAGCTCCCAACAATATTTGAGGTTGTGACTGGAACTGCAAAAAAGCAATTGAAGGAGAAGTCATCAGCTACCAATCACAGCAGTAACAAATCCAAACCAAATTCGAAAGTGGTAAAAATCACTGCATCACTGTCTTATTTTGAGCTGGTAAAAGTTTTCGTAATCATGCAGTTGAGACTTGAGAGTAGTGGCTTGAGTTTCATGTTTGTTACCAATCAGTCAATGACTTCACTAAAGTACATGACCTATGATAGTGGGACCAATGGGAATTTCAGACCCCAGAATGCATCTGTTGTCACAATAATTCTTAACCACTAACCCTGTTATTTGCACTTGGATGGCTGAATTATTATCCTCAGCTTAAATATCAAGACATGCTTTCTTTCAGAAACTTCTAGAAAATGATTTTTGTCAACTTGACCTGTTTACTGACTGCTTTTTCATTTCATTGGTACATACTTGTTAATTCTGGTTTACCTTCTTATTTATTTTCACATTTTATTTTCTGAAAGCGTACTGCGGTTGGGGAATCCTACATGGCCTTTTAGGACATGCCAATTCCTATTAATAGTTTGAAAATAGTTACATTTCCACTCTTTAAAAAATAAATATCATGTTTCCTAGTCATGATAAATCCCATTGATTCATTTTATCATTGTGCGGGTTATATCTATTAATCATCGGCTATATTGTTTGTGTATCATTTGGCATTTTGTTTTTCTGTTCAACGAGCAGCGTGGTTCTGAATCTCTGCCCAAGTATCATCAAGTAGCATGGCCAGAGATGGTGGGCCCTACCTAATGCAATGTTTAAGATGAGTCGGTGCTATCAAAATCCGATGTGATTTGGAATGTTAAATAGGTTTCCCTATAATGTTTACTGAACGATGACCAGGAGCCTATATCGAAAGGATCATTCTTTATATAATAATAACTTGTTATAATGGTATGGCAACCAAATAAGGATTCCATACTAATAGAATCCTAAACAACTCTTATTTCTCAAAATAGAGAACAACCCCTCATGCTTAAAATTGAAGCAAATAAATTCCAATAGGGACAAAATCCTAATTGAACTAAAATAAGTAAGTTATCTAATCCTGGAAACTTACGCCCAAAAGGTTCCGATTTATGCGTGGAGTCATTTGATAACAGCACCCGCTAGTGCCACAATACTTGCTGAAGCCAACAATGGAAAAGCAGGGAATTCTGGGGAAAAATTCCTGCAATCCAAACAAGGCCTAAGTGAATCCTACTTTAAGCATTCAACAACTTCAGCCGCTTTTGTAACTTGTGTTCTTGTTTACAGGTCAAGTAATAGGGTACAGTAAAAGTGAGGTAGCTGTTAGTAGAAAAACTGATGATAGAGATGCAAAAATTCACAAAAAGAAGACATATCTATAATTTGCAAGGGCACGCCTTTGAAAGTTGCTGATTTGCATCATATCACTCAGCGGGAATTTGGAGCTGTTGAGAGAAGAAGAGATTAGAGAGAAAAGGAAGAAGTTAAGACCACTCCCCGTTACTTGGTATATATATAAAGAGAACATACATATGACTACTATGCCCTTAAGGCTACATGATACACCTTCTAACACTCCCCCTCAAGCTGGAATGTATATATATTGTACATTCCAAGCTTGTTACATATGTCACTCAATTTTGTATAGCTTAAGGGCTTTGTGAACACATCTGCTAACTGATCAGCAGATCTCGTGAAAGAAACATGAATTTCGCCTCTTTGTATCCTCTGGTGAATGAAGTAGCAGTCAACCTCTATATGCTTGGTTACGCAGAATCCTTCTACCCTTATGTGACCATGCTTCTTGAATAGGAGGCATTTCCCTGGCGCTCCTTTCAAGTAGAGAAGAATCTGAATCACTACTGCCCAATGAGAAGTACGGGGTGAGCTCATATGTTGGCTTACTGCTCCAACAACAAATGATATATCTGGACGAGTGACTGTAAGATATATGAGCTTACCCACCAGCCGTCTGTATCTGCCAGGGTCATCTAATAAATCTCCTTCTTCTGGAAGAAGTTTCCCATTTGGATCCATGGGAGCAGATGCAGGTTTCATCCCCAAGGTGACTTGTCTCCTCAAGAAGATCTAGAACATATTTCCTCTGTGAGAGGGAGAGACCTCTAGTAGAATGTGCAACCTCAATGCCAAGAAAGTATCTGAGGCGACCCAAATCTTTGGTTGAAAACTCTTTCTGCAAGAAGATTTTCAGCCTGTGTATCCCCTATGAATCACTTCCTGTAATGATGTTGTCATCGACATATACTATCAATAGAACACAACTAGCAGTAGAATGAGAACTGAAGACGGAGTGATCAACTGCACATTGCTTCAAGCCATATCGCATGATAGCATCACTGAATCGTCCAAACCAGGCTCTAGGGGACTGCTTGAGGCCGTATATAGACCTCTGTAACCGACATACTGAGGAGGACATCTCCCCCGAGCAACATATCCAGGAGGTTGCTCCATATACACCTGCTCAGTAAGCTCACCATGTAAAAAGGCATTCTTGACATATAACTGATGTAAAGGCCAGTCATGTGTAACCGCAAGAGATAGAAGCACTCCAACAGACGGAATCTTGGCAACCGGCGAGAAAGTCTCTAAATACTCAACACCAAAGGTCTGAGTATATCTTGGCTACCAACCACGCCTTAAGGCGCTCAATAGTACCATCAGGTAAGTGTTTGACAGCGTAAACCCAGCGGCAACCAACCGGTCGAGCGCCAGAAGGAAGAGAAACTAACTCTCATGTCTAATTGGCCTGTAGGACCTCCATCTCGAGATCTATGGCCGCATACCATCTCGGATGATCAAGAGCTGCTGGTAAAGACTGTGGCAAAGAAACAGAGGACAAAGAGGAAACAAAACTCTGAAACATAGGAGTGAGAGAATCATATGAAACAACAGAGGAAATGGGGTGAGCAGTACTGTGAGAGCGAGTACGAGAAGCGATGAGAGAATCAGAAGTGGAAGTTGAAATAGGTACCTGAGATGTGGAGGCTGGGAGCTCCGGCTGCAAGGGTGATGGCGCAGGCAGAGGAGGATGAGCTGTAGATCCTTCGACGAGGATGAGTTGTAGATCTCGACCGACGAGGATATGTCTACGTAGGAGCGGGAGGAGAAGCCTCAGGAGCCTGTAGTGAAGAGGAGGGATCACAGATAGGAGTAGTCTCAGGAACCAATACAGGAGGGGAGAGGAGATGGGCGGGAAAAAGAGGGCTGGGGCGAGGGTGGAGAGTCAGGTAGGGTGGCGCGTGGTGGAGGGAGGGAGGAGAGAAGAAGGAGAAGAAGGAGAAGGGGAGCTTCTCCAATGGTCCCTAGGGCACAAAAACCCCTAGGGCTCTGATACCATGTTGAGAGGAGAAGAGATTAGAGAGAAAATGAAGAAGTTAAGACCACTCCCCCTTACTTGGTATACATATAAAGAGAACGTACATATGACTACTATGCCCTTAAGGCTACATAATACACCTTCTAACAGAAACTCTCGAATACCTTCACAAACCTAACATGTTATAATTTAATAGTCATTCCAAACAAAGAGGCGTCTCTTTAATTGTATGGATGAATAAATTCATGAGCCTAATAACAACTAAAGTAGTTGTATTTGGTACATGTGGGAGGAGGATTATAATGATTTCCAATAAATAAAAAACAGTTCAAAACTCAATATTCCAAAACTCCAAAAACATCAACCTTCTACTTCCTCAAACCGAATAAAGCATAACCAACTGAGCAGTAGTGAAGATAAATGTAATGAAAAATCAGTACCAAAGAAAAAAAATTGTTAGAACTAGGTTTCCTTATTTATGTTTTTACATATTCTAGTAGGTTTCCTTAATTCTCTTTTCCTATTTTCGTGATTTATGTTTCCTAATTTACATTCTCCATTTTCTATATAATGTAGACGTTGTGTGGCTTTTGAGTGAGGAATAATCACAATTAGTGCAGTTAGCGTATTGGAGGTCAAGTTTCCTCGAATTAAATCGTTGTAGGCCTGAGTTTCCTACCCTTTTCGTCTTTCCCTATCATCTTCTTCTTTATTTTCTTTTTTGAGAGAACTGTTTTCTAATAAGTTGCTATCAGAGAGGATTCATGTGGATGCCTGTTACACACCGTCAAAAGAAATAGATTAGTATCTATGATCTAAAGGCGTATTCCATGACTACAGGAAGTAAGAATAGATCGTCTTCAAAAGAACAAGCCTTGGAAGCAAGGTTGGATGTGAGGCATAGGAAGTTCAAATCACGAATTGAATAAAAAATCCAAACCCTCGAATCGAATATATTAAAGATCTTTAGAGAATTTTTCTCTCAAAATCCCAATCCTCCCCAAGCGATGGCACTGTCACTTGGTGTGAGGTTAGAAGAACCTCCATATCTGAAGAAACTAAGTGAAGAATTCAGTGAGAGCATTGTCGAGAAGGCTTGCACAATGAAAGAAAAAAGAAAGACTAAACAGAAAAAGGGGATAGAGGAAGAAGACAGAAAGAAATCAGGTCGAAGAAAAAGAAAAGGGTAAATGATTATCATTGTTGTCGAGTCCGACAAAGTCGATGTCGAAAAATCTTCAATTCCTCGCAACCCGTCCAATTCCATAGAAAAGATCTTCATTTGCAACCATCTGTGCATCAACATCACAATCATTCCAAAAAATACAGCAAAGAAGCTTTGAAGAACGGCATGATGAGATCGGTTTGCAATTAGAGTAGCCTCACATGCAAAATGATGATTGATTACATGACAAAGAAAAGGAGAAAAGGAGAAAAGGAGGGAGAATGAAAAAAGAAAACAGAAAGAGAGAAGAGAGAAGAAATTAGGAAAGTCTTACACCATACCAACTCATCTAACTGTCATCTATTAACCTTTAACCTTGTGGACAAGGTTGAAATTAAGGGCGGGAAATGTTGGAACCATATTTCCTAATTTAGATTGCTTTCCTTATTTATGTTATTTCCATATTATATTAGGTTTCCTCAATTTCTTTTTCTATTTCGCTTATTTATGTTTCTTATTTTACATTCCTCAATTTCTATATAATGTAGATGTCGTATGGCTATTTAGAAAGGAATAATCACAATTAGTGCAGTTAGCACATTGGAGGCCGTGTTTCGTCGAATTAACTCATTGTAGGCCTGAGTTTCCTCAAATTCACTCAATCTTTCCTTCTTTCTCTATCATTTTCTTTTCTATTTTATTTTTTGATAGAATGGTGCTCTATCCAAAAGGGAAAGAAATACCTTTCTATCGCTGCAAATCTGGTGACCCCGTTGATCGTCGTTGATGACAAGGTGAAGCGAAAGCTGGCTAATTAATATTGGGAAACGACACCTCCCATTCGTTTACGCATACAGGTGTGCAGTTTATTGGGGGAGAAGCAGGTGGCAGAAATGACAATAATGCCCTGGAGAAATTGGAGCTAATGGTAAGCTTAATGAAACTAAGTGCAGAATGTAAAGGGGATACAGGAGGAATTACAAAAAGGTAAAGCACCTGACAATTTTTGCACATTCTTGTCTAGATTGCACTATGTGATTGTACTCAATTGATGGATGGCAACTTGAAAATATAAGCAGTTAATATATATATAGCAAAAAATACAGCAAAGAAGCTTTGAAAAATATAAGCAGTTAATATAAATAAGCAGACGAAAGGGGAGGCTGACACGTAGGCTTGAATGAACAGTAAAATAGACGTTCCTCTTTATTATATATAGATATATACACACACACTAGTGGGACACCTCGTGCGATGCACGGGAAGACGAAAGACAGAAATGATATACAAAAGAATGAGTTTAAACTGTTTTTAAAAAGGAATACATTCCTAAAAAAATTGATATTAGAAACGCAACTAGTGCCTAAAATTTTGGGGAAAAGGATCAAAGTTCTTATAGAATAAAACTTAAAAAATAAAGATAAAAGGAATTGATATTTCCACCCCTGTATGTGTTTCCATAAAAAGAGATGCATTGCGACCCTATCTGTTGAGAATGAGATATTAGAAGCAAAAGAAAATCATTTCAGCAATAATTTTAGTGTGCTGGGATGTTCAGTATCCATAATTAAGATTGGACTCGGATAGAGGTAAAGATATGCACATTAGGAATGGAGTTTCAAATCATTTAGAGCGAAGGGATATGATTATGCATAGTTTGAAGTAATATGAAACATTTTTTAGAATAAACTAACTTCATGAAAGAAACATCTGGTTTTAGAGTGAAGTATGTAAGCATGATTATCAAAACCATACAACATGAGGAAACATATAAATAAAGACAAATTGTAGATACCATCACTATGAAGAAGCACGTCTCTTTGACATAAATTCCAATTAAATTTGTAGTAGATTAACTTGATCAACATGACAATTACAAATATAAACATTTCCATGAACAACATAAACTAAACTCTTGTAATTTTCAAACAAAATTCCTGTAATCCAAACAGGGCTTAAAAGTAAAAGCTTCCAAATCCTTTACTATTCCTAAAGTCTGAATGAGAAAAAATTTCATGAGCTTCTTCCTCTCTAATTCCCAGTGTGTCATGCCATCCAACACCTTTGATTCCTCGGTTCTTGGATAAAAGCAATCCCCTTCGTCGACTACCGCATCCTATTTTTGTCATTGAAACAAAAAAAAAAATTGGTATGGATTGTATGTACCAATTAGTCCCATACAGCAGAAATGAACAACAACAAAAACACAGAACTCAATATTACAGATTCAAGATGGCTAAAACATATATAGCAATATGAACCATGTTCAGTCCAAAAACATGACCCAGTATAAGGATAATGAGAGAACTGCAAACCTTGGAATTGCATAAGCAGAGGCAACCCAAACACAAAAAACACAAACAAAACAAACCTTGTATCAAGAAATGATCAGATTAGAACTATTTCAAACACATGGATATGATGTTTACTTGGGTTCTAATGAAAGAAATTAATCCAATTCACAACAATTGTAAATTGAACAGCCAATGCTTTTCAATGCTAGATCCCTTGTTTGAATAGTCCCGTGCTATTCTATATATTATATGCTTATATGATCTTTCTTAGGCAAACTTTGGATGATTCAGATTGTGGAATTGTTTGAGAATGAACTCTTTTTGTGTATGTATTCTTTATATTCTTTTTCAAGAACTCTCTTTGTTTGTATATGATGGTTCCTTTTTATTTTTATTGATGTATTTAAGTAATCCTTTTGGCTCCCTTGTTTGATCGTAGGAGGATAACATGCACTACTGGACAACACAATGGGGAATCTATCCGGGCGGGCATTTCAAGGAGAAGGTGATGGAGAGTTCATGGAGATGCAGGTGGTGGATCGGAGTTGGTTTTTTATGTTGGTTTTTAGTTTTTTTCTATGACAAATGGGTACGTTAGTAATTTCTCATGATACAAGGTTATTTTTGTTATTTTTCATTACATGTGTATTGTGGTTATTTTGTGAGGAGTATTTTGTTTTTTTCCCATGAAACAGGGATATTTTGGTCATTGCTTATGGGATAACAATGTTTTGACAATTTGTTATGAGGGGGGTAATTAGGTCATTTTCCTTAAGACAGATATATTTTGTTATTTCCCATTAAATATGACTTATTTTTATTTTTATTTTTATTTTTATTTGTGAGAATTGAAATTCAAATCCAAAGAGTAGCCAAACAATAGATTAAAAATTTCGGATTTGAAATTGGCAGCCCAATGGTTCCTACCTTGGCATTATTTTCTTGTTTTGATGATTCCATACACAAGTGATTTTGTATCACTAATGTGTTTTTAGTTGTCTAAGTTGTAGATCTCATTAGTATGCAATCATGGAAGCTTGGATCAATTCATTAAAGCTATCTTGGAGTGATTTTGGTGTGCCCCAAAGCTAGGAGGATCCAGGAAGTATGGTGGACTTGAAGTCTAGAGGATAAAGTGAAGATCTAGTTGAAGTCCAAATTAGAATGTATTTGTCCATTCTTGTTATGGTTGTTTGAGGCACAAAAATAAGTCATAAATAAGGTAAAAATATATGCTAAATATCTTGGGACAAGCATTAGAGAACACACCCAAAAGATAGACATCATTGGCACTTACTTAGTTGTTCACTTAGGGATCATAGACCTTAATTTGATAATAATCAGTTCAAAATATTTTCAAATATTTTTAAAAATATTTTTAATAGAAAGATCTCGTCGTTTCCATTCAAATCGAGTACAAGAACGTTGAAATCCGATAAGAAACGAAGGCGATATGAATTTTACAAGTAAATGGGTGTAACCTAGAAAACCTGCCCAACAATCTCTCTGAATCCAGACGTCTGGTCACAAAAATATAGCCGTTGGACTCTAACGGCTAGTTGCTGGAACTTTGTAGTATTTACTGTTTTACCACTCAAACGGCTAGTTTTGACTTTCCTCTCTATATATATGAGTTCCCAAAGGTTTCAAAAGCATCCAAGACACTCTAAAACTTATTTAGAACATCTTAAAGAGTGATTAAACCCTATTTAGTGCCTTTCATTGAGCAAGAATTGGACATAGGCTTGATTTGTAAATCCATTCTACATATGTTGTAACCCTCTTTGAAGGGATTTGTTTTTCTTTCTTGTTTCAATCATTGTATTTGGCGAGTGTGGTGGAGATGCAATAGCCATCTCCATAGGGCGAGTGCAAGGAGACACGTGTAGCCTTCTCAAGAGCGAGTGTTGGAGACGCGGAGCTTTCTTTGGGTGGGAATCCGTTAAGGGAATCCGTAGTGAAATCACCAAGAAGTCTTGGTGGAGTGGAGTAGGTCCTTGGTAGTGACCGAACCCCTATAAATCTCGGGTGCACTCTTTCTATCTCTTTATGCATTTGTGGTTTGTTTTCATTTTTGTGCTTAAGGTTTTAAATTGCCATTTAGTTTTTTTAATTCTGCAATATTCTTGGCAAAGTTTTTAAACCCAATTCACCCTCCCTCTTGGGTTGCCATTCCGTTTTTGGGATTTCACTTGGTATCAAAGCAGGGCTCTTAATTAGAGATTTTTGAAATTTTGATTTGAAAATTTAAAAAGAGTAAAAGATCATGGCAACCTCATCCGGTAATGCCGTAGGCCAATCAGTAACTAGACCTCCATTTTTCAATGGATCTAACTACGGTTATTGGAAAACCCAGATGGTTTTCTTTCTTCAATCTCATGATTATGAGATGTGGGAGGTAATGGAAGATGGATATACTCCTCCCACTAAAGAAAGAAGTGAGTGGTCCGCGGCCGAGAAGAAATTGGCCGCTTTGAATTCTAAAGGAGTAAATATACTTTTTTGTGGTCTTTCTCCCGAAGAATTCAATTGGGTCACTACTTGCAAGACTGCTAAGGATATTTGGACTACCTTAGAGACCACTCATGAGAGAACTTCACAGGTCAAAAAATCAAAAGTTAGTCTTCTTGTTAGTGATCTTGAAGCTTTTAAAATGGATAAAAATGAATCGATTTTCGAAATGTATTTGTGTTTTACTAACATTGTGAATGAGCTTGAAGGTCTAGCTAAAACCTATGCAAATTTGGAATTAGTGACAAGGCTTCTCCGGTGTCTTCCAATTAGTTGGGACCCCAAGGTCACGGCGATTGAAGAATCCAAAAATCTTGACAATGTGAAGCTAGATGAGCTTGTTGGATCTCTCATCACACATGAGATGAAGATGAAGAGAAGGGAAGTCCAACAAATCCAAGCTTTGAAGAATAAAGAGAAAGACAAAGGAAAATCCATTGCCTTCAAAGCCAAATTTTTTTCGTCGTCTTCATCATCTAGCTCGGAGAGTGAGAAAATTGAAGCCTTTAGAAAATTCAAGAAAATGTGGAAGAAAAAGAAAGAAAAAAAGAAGAAAAGAAGAAAGAAGAAAAGAAGAAAGAAGAAAAGGAGGATGATCCTATAAAGTGTTATCAATGTGGAAAGATCGGACACTTAAGGCCCAAGTGCCCCCTCCTCAAACACAAGAAGAAGAAGCATGGGAAGAAGAAGCATAGAGCTCACACGGCAAATTGGAATGGTCTAAGTGGAAGTAGCTCATCATCAAGTGAGAGCTCAAGCCAAGGAAAAGAAGCCAACATTTGCTTGTCGGCCCATTTCGATCCGAGCTTATGTCTCATGGCTAACATCGAAGAAAATGAGGTATGCTCCCATCCATCTTCTAGTTCAAGTTCTAGTGATAATGAAATATCTTATAATGAAGTTTGTCAAACATTAGATTTGCAAATGTCAAAAAATAAGGCTTTAAAGAAACATATTTCTCATATTAAAAAAGAACTTGAATCTTTAAATCAAAACTTTTCTTCTAGGTTTCAAGCCCAAGCCAAAATGGAAAATGATTTAAAGCTTGAAAATGAAACCCTTAAGGGTCGCTTGAGTGAATTTGAGACTCAAGTTTTGAGCTTTCGAAACTTGGCAAGTTCATCCAAGTCTTTTGAAGATGAAAGTTTTGAGTTTTCAAACCACTTAAACCATCTTCAAAATGAACATGAGAGGCTAAGGATGTGTCTCTATGGATTTATGAATGGAGGTAAGATCATAGATATAATCCTTAAAAAGGCTAGTGTAAGATCTAGAAGTGCATACCATAATGCAACTAGCCTAGCTAACCCCTCAATTCGATGCAATTATTGCGGCCTTCATGGGCATTATCAATTCCAATGTGCATCAAAATTGAGTAAGGATAGCATTGGGACCAAGAGATCTTGGGTTCCCAAAAGTCCCGCTTGATTTCATTTTGAAGTGTAGATTAAGGGCTTGTGCTTAAACTTGAACATCCATTGTATTTGATGAATTGAAGCCCGAGGTTCAAATTTATTCTTGGTTATTTGCTTACCTTGGCATGTTTTTTTTTTTTTAAATCCCTGTTGTTTTGAGTTTTTGTCTTTGATAGGGGGAGTTATTTTCACAAAAGGGGAGAGCTTTAACTTATTTTGTATATCTTTTTTACCATCCCCCATCTATTATATTTCTCAATCAAACAGGGAGAGTTATATGTTTGCATGATTTCCTTGATTTAGGGGGAGTTTATAAATTGCATATATTTTTCCTTGTTTTACTCTCTTGCCCAATTCTTTTTGTTGATGCCATAGGGGGAGAGAATTGTTATGCTTATTGGAAAATCTCTTGTAAATGTCATCATCAAAAAGGGGGAGAATGTAAGCCCAATGGTTCCCACCTTGGCATTACCTTCTTGTTTTGATGATTCCATACACAAGTGATTTTATATCACTAATGTGTTTTTGGTTGTCTAAGTTGTAGATCTCATTAGTATGCAATCAAGGAAGCTTGGATCAAGGCATTGAAGCTATCTTGGAGTGATTTTGGTGTGCCCCAAAACTAGGAGGATCCATCATGGTGGACTTGAAGTCTTGAAGATAAAGTGAAGATCTAGTTGAAGTCCAAATTAGAATGTATTGGTCCATTCTTGTTATAGTTGTTTGAAGCACTAAAAATAAGTCATAAATAAGGTCAAAAAACATGATAAATATCTTGGCACAAGCCTTAGAGAACATACCCAAAAGATAGACATCATTGGCACTTGCTTAGTAGTTTACTTAGGGACCATAGACCTTAATTTGATAATAATCAGTCCAAAATATTTTCAAATATTTTTAAAAATATTTTTAATAGAAATATCTCGTCGTTTCCATTCAAATCAAGTATAAGAACGTTGAAATCCGATGAGAAACGAAGGAGATATGAATTTTACAAGTAAATGGGTATAACTTGGAAAACCTGCCCAATAATCTGTCTGAATACAGACATCTGGTCATAAAACTATAGCCATTGGACTCTAACGGCTAGTTACGGAAACTTCACAGTATTTACTGTTTTACCACTCAAACGACTAGTTTTGACTTTCCTCTATATATATGAGTTCCCAAAGCTTTCAAAAGCATCCAAGACACTCTAAAACTTATTTGGAACATCTTAAAGAGTGATTAAACCCTATTTAGTGCATTTCACATTCATTGAGCAAGAATTGGACTGTAAATCCATTCTACATATGTTGTAACCCTCTTTGAAGGGATTTGTTTTTCTTTCTTGTTTCAATCATTGTATTTGGTGAGTGTGGTGGAGACGCAATAGCCATCTCCATAGCTCGAGTGCAAGGAGACGCGTGTAGCCTTCTCAAGGGCGAGTGTTGGAGACACAGAGCTTTCTCCGGGTTGGCGAGTCTTGCTAGGCGGAGCCACAATCTTTGTAATTGGGTTGATTCCCCTCCGTTAAGGGAATCCGTCGTGAAATCACCAAGAAGTCTTGGTGGAGTGGAGTAGGTCCTTGGCAGTGACCAAACCACCATAAATCTCGGGTGTACTCTTTCTATCTCTTTGTGCATTTGTGATTTGTTTTCATTTTTGTTCTTAAGGTTTTAAATTGCCATTTAGTTTTTTAATTCCTCAATATTCTTGGCAAAGTTTTTAAACCTTACCTATCAAAAAAAAAAGTTTTTAAACCCAACTCACCCTTCCTCTTGGGTTGCCATTCCCTTTTTGAGATTTCACTTGGTATCAGAGCAGGGCTCTTAATTAGGATTTTTGAAAATTTAAAAAGAGTAAAAGATCATGGCAACCTCTCTGGTAATGCCGAAGGCCAATCCGTAACTAGACTTCCATTTTTTAATGGATCTAACTACAGTTATTGAAAACCCGGATGGTTTTCTTTCTTCAATCTCATGATTATGAGATGTGGGAGCTAATGGAAGATGGATATACTCCTCCCACAAAAGAGAGAAGTGAGTGGTCCGCGGCCGAGAAGAAATTGGCTGCTTTGAATCCTCACAAGATGATCCAAACAGATAATTTACAAATTTGGAAATTTGAAAATTTTGGATTTCAAGTTCTCAGATTTGTAAATCATTAATCCAAATCCAAATCCAAATCCAAATCCAAAATTAATGGGTATCCAAACGAGCCCATACAGATATATTTACGGTGCAAATTGGCAACCATAAACATTTATTTCCAAAAGTAAAAAATCCTCATAGAACATTGAACAGTTTGGGCAAAGTGGAGCTGAACTTCAGAAGACATTCAAATTGTAGGAGTCAAAAATCCTAATAGAAAATTGAACTACTTGGGGAAAATTGGGGTAAAACTTCCGAAGACAATTAAAAAGAAAAAACAGGAAAATTTCTCACATATTTATGTAGAAAAAAAAAAGAAGCAAAAACAGAGGAAAATGTATAAAGAGTACATACCATTTGACCATAAAATATTGAAAAAAAAAAATGAAAAAACCATAAAACTGAAAGGAAAATAAGCTTAAAAGTTTGGAAAGGAAATTTTTTTTCTAAAATTCCCTCCTTTTTTACAGACGAAAAAGATAATTGGAAGCAATCCTATTTAAATTTTATTTAGAAGGGTTAGATATCAACCATAATCTTTTTTTTTTTTATCGCACTAACCATAATCATATCATTTCACCAACCAGCATTAAGAAGAATAGATTGTAGAAATGAATAATAGTGGCATAGATAGAAGAGAATTAAGAGAAATAACTTACAAACACCCACCAGCATATGTGTTGCATGACTAAGTAAGTATCAGACTATCAGTAGGCCGTAACCTGGCACGCTTTTGACATGCATGCCTGGATGCCATCATGAGCTCATCTCTCTACATCTCTCATGTCAAAGAAATGCAAGTTTTGTGTGTGGAAAGAGGGCCATGTTATGAACTGGTATTTACGCCACGTTAACGTTAGGGAGAGAGAGATATTAGTGCATGGGGAGAGTAAAATAGTAAGCCAGCTGTAGCGAGAGATAGAGATTACCTGTGGGAATTTCCAGATCAACACGTTTAGCGACGTATAAGCTGGGAATTTCTATTTTAAAGCTGGGGTCGAAGTACACCCCTCAACACCACAGATTTTACACACAAAAAGAACATAAAATCCTTAGTTTCGATTCCTGTATATAATATATAGATAGAGGAAACAAACAAAGATTTTAAAAGGCTTCTTCTTATTTTTCCAACTTTCTATCCCTTTCCCCAAACCCTAACTACCTCCCCCTCTCCACAGATAGAGAAGGACGAGAGTTATTTCATCGCCCGAAGAGAACATAAGCTCAAAACTCATGGCTTATGTATCAGATTTCGACTAACAAGGTACCCATTTTCTAGTCCCCAGTTTTTATAGATACCAATTTATTTTGTAAATTATGAGTCATACGGTGGGCCACAACGTAGAATGATCCAAACCGTCCATTTGATGGGCAATGTAAATAGGTTGTGCCGCAAAATATCATTTCCATAGGATGATCCTAACCCTCCGATCTAAAGAGAAACTGCATATTATGGAAACCTCTATAGATTGAAGGGTTGCGATCATCCTATGGAAATGATATTTTAGGGCGCAACCTAATTACATTGTGGCCTATCAAATGGATGGTTTGATCATCCTATGGTGAGGGGTCCTACAGTAACATTAAGGCCCAATTGTAGGCCCCACCAGTGGAAATGATATTTTGGGGTGCAACCTGTTGCATAATATGTAGTTTCTATTTAATCAAAGGGCTAGTATCAGCCTATGGAAATGATATTTTGGATTGCAACCTTTGTGACCCATCAAATGGACGGTTTGGATCATCCTATGGTATTTGATTTGCATTTTTCCTTGGGATATTTAGGCTAGATTTTTTTTTTCATGATAAATTAGTATCTACAACTAGAGAGGGGAGTGGAGGGCATGGTTGATTTGAGGGTGAGTAATGGCTAAAAAATAAGGAAAAAGTCAGTCCTATTCTGAGCTGAGTTTTTTGTTTCCTGTTTTTTCATGCTTTTCTTGCCCACTCCTCACTCATTCCCTCTTCCACCGTCCCTCACCATTGGGTAAGCTAATATTCATGGTAGCATCTTTCATTTCATATTTCTCTATTTATATAAGAATTTTTGTGTTTATGTGTTTGTTTCTTTTCTGTGTGTTTGTTGCATGTAAGATGGCCATGGACAAGAATACCAAGAATACCAATATACTATTGGGCGCTCAATTGTGGGTTGGAAAAATCCGAACCAAGGCAGAAGTCCATCCTCATGACTATTGTCTGTGAGGAGATATCCCTTCAAGGCCTCGAACGAGATCGGGCGAAGTCCATCCTCATGACTATTGTTGACGGGATGAATCTTGCAACGTACAGTGCTGATGTCTGTCTTGCTGCTACGAGGGCTCTGTATAATGCCCTTGGTTTTGTACAGATAAATATTTTGAATGGGATGGAACGGAGTTCCATCATGGACGCTGTTTGTCAGACTGCTAGCTCAAAGGAGGCGGAGATTAGACAAGCTGCATTCGAGTGCCTTGTTTCAATCTCATCAATGTACTATGGGGTCCTCGAGCCTTACATGCAGCCTCTGCTTGAATTGACCTCAAAGGTAGTGAAGGAGGATGAAAAGTCGGTCGCCCTCCAAGCCATCGAGTTCTGGAGCTCCATCTGTGATGAAGAGATTAGGGTTCAAGAAGAGTGTGGAAGTAGTGAGACTAGAGGACGCTTGATTGAAAAGGCTTCGTCGTCCCTTGTTCAGATTTTGCTCGGGACGTTACTTAGACAGGAGGAGTATCAGTACCAAGACGGAGTGTGGAATTTGTCCATGGCTGGTGGGACCTGTCTGGGACTCGTTGCGAAAATTGTTCGTGATGCAATTGTGCCTCTAGTGATGCCTTTTGTGGAGGAGAACATGCGAAAAGAAGAAGGAGACTGGCGTAGTCGTGAGGCGGCTACATATGCTCTTGGATCCATACTTGAAGGCCCATCTATTGCCCATCTATTGAAAAGCTCTCACCGTTCCTAGATGCGGCTCTGGATTTGCTGCTTAATGCCAAGAAAGGTGGTAATAGCCATGTGAAGGACACAACAGGTTGGACTCTTGGTAGGTTATTTGAGATGTTACACTCCCCGGGTAGGGGATTTTCTTTCATAACTATGGCAAACATTGAACGGGTGAAGAAGTTCTTGCGTGAGAGTATTGAAGAAGATGTCCCAGATGTAGCTGACCAGTTTTGTGGTGCCATTTACTATCTTGTCAAGGGGTATAAGGATGCAAGTGCAAGCTCCTCACTCCTCACACCTTACCTTCACGACATCATCACTTCTCTCATTTCAGCTGCTGAGCGTACTGATGTTATTGATTCCAGGCTTAAAATTTCTGCCTATGAAACTTTGAATGAGATTGTTAAATGTGCCAATTCTCATGAGACATCCCACATTATACCGCAAATCATTCCTGTCATCATGAACAAATTGCGACAGACAATGGAACTTAAGATCATTTCCAGTTATGAAAAAAGAAAAACAAGTATCTTTGCAAGCTTTGCTCTGTGGTGTCCTCATGGTTATCATTCAAAAGTTGAGTGCTTCCGAGAATACAAAGCCCATACTCCTCAAGTCAGCAGATCAGATGATGTCCTTGTTCCTTCGAGTTCTTGTTTGCAATAGGTCGACTTTGCAAAAAGAAGCAATGCTTGCAATAGGTGCATTGGCTAATGCCACTGGTCCGTACTTTGCCGAGTGCATGCCGCAGTTCTAAGAGTATTTGGAGAAGGGGTTGCAGAATTTTGAGGAGTATCAAGTCTGTGTTATCTCAGTCCGTGTGGTCGGTGATTTCTGCCGTGTGTTGGGTGATAAGGTCCTTTGTTACTACTACAGGATCATGAATCATCTTCTTGATCTCCTTTCCAATACCATGCTACATCCCTCTGTCAGGCCTCCAATACTCTCTTGCTTTGGTGATATCGCCCTTGCCATTAACGAGCATTTTGAAAAATATCTTCTATATGTTATGCCGAAGCTCCAAGGAGCAATGGAGAATTGTGCTCAGTTGGAAACCCGTGATAAAGTAATAATTGAATATGGGAACCAATTCAAATGCTGCATATTCAAAGCTTACTCAGGCATATTCAAGGGTGGTAAGAATTCAAACTCAGAACTATTTATAATTCCCTATGCAGAACATCTATTAAAGTTTGTAAAAGCCGTGCTTGATGACGAAAGGTATATTGCTTACATGCTTGCTTCTTTCCATTACTCTGTTTGCATCAGATTAAAATTCAATTCCTCCGATTGCAGTGTTAGTCTAATCCTAATGATAACTGGAAATGGATGATATCTATAGGGACGAAGAGGTGACAAAAGCTGCTCTCGCTGTGACGGATGACCTCAACCCCAAAATTGCCAGATTGGAAAGTGAATGCGGGATCAGTTTTCAAGTTCTAACTGCATTTTTTTAAAATACGCTCATTCATCATTATCAAAAGAACAAATATTCATTTAGGAAGAAATAATTACCTAAATAGGAAGCGTACTCTTAATTGAGAGGGAATGTCTGGGAAGCGTGCTTTCCCTGAATTTGGGACGCGAAAAAAACTTGGCTTCTGTAGTAAGTTTTTGGGGAAGCGAGCTTCCCATCCTATAAGGAAGTTTCCGATAACTAGGGAGAGTACTTTGAGTCTAATCATGACCGTTTGAATAACATAGCAACTCGGACTTAGGGATGATCTGATGGTGAAGCTGTTGATGTAAACTTCTCTATTTTATGCTAATCAATAAGGAACACCTCTGCTTGCAACCCCCCATTAAATTCAAACATCTTGATTTTAACATTATATTCGTATTTTCGATCTTCCCTCTCTGCAAACCACGGTTATGAATGGGTTTTGAAGTTCTTCCTCCAACCCATCATCGCCATCATCATAGGAGTTTCTAGTCACACCAACTTTACCTTCTGGGTCAGTCAATGACCTATCCTTGGATAGGGTCGGTTCATGTTATTTTTTTCACGTGTAAAGAGTAGAATATTTTAGACTGATTTTTCCTTTCTAAACTACACAAAATTCCTGCAATCCTAACAGGGCCTTCTCAAAGTAAAGATTCCATGATTAGCTAGCTAGGAGGTTTGCTCATTTCAGAAAACCAAGCATAGTTAATCTTTTTTGGATTAAGGATATTTTCTCTAGTATCTCTCAACAACATACATCCATTGAACAAATTGAAGGAAGGTCCCAGGATAAAGACAAACAAAAGAAAAAGGAAACCCTGATACAGTAACATTTATTTCACAAAAAAACTGCACGACAACTATTGAAGATAGAAATGTTAGGGTTGATTCCTGTCACAATTCTGCCAAGAAGATTGCTAGCAAGAGGATTACAAGATATATTGTAATTGAGCATCCTGGGCAGAATGGATTCGACTGGAGGAATGGATGCGTTGATTCCTGATAATTTGTAATACTATATTTACAATGTACCAGCTTCCTTAATTTGGTTTCTTCTCCCATATAATTGCATTGTGGGATCAAGGATCTCCCGTGCAATTTCATTGTGGCATCAAGGAATGCCATTGTCATTCCACTTGCACGCCTGCTGTGAGATATTTTGAAGAACTGATGTGCAGAAAATAAGGCAGGCAAAATCCCATGTAAGAGTTTTGAATAGAAAGTATTCATCATAACAATACAGAGAAGCATTATATATTTGTGTAGAGTTAGCATTCAACAGCAAATCCCAAAGCATGGTTACATGACAATGTATCTTTCGTAGTCTAAAAGCACCAACCTATGACAACTCTAAATGATATGAAATATGCAGTTTTTGTATGACAAAGTCACCATGTAACCGAGTGAAAATATCGGTCCTAAAACAACAAGTCAGATTCCACCCAGATCTTCTTGATGCCCAGATTTCTAGCACACAGAATGCCGTTATAGATTGCCATAATCTCCAGCGCATAAATGTCTTCCTTTTTTGTGTCCAAAGAGAAGAAATCGATAGCCATGCCATTATGATATCTTATGATCCCTCCGAGACCTCCACCTTCACTGCTAAGGGAAGCATCAGTGTTCAACTTAAACTCTCCCTCAGGGGGGCCTGATCCACTTACTGTACTTGGGATCTCTTTCTTTTTTTTTTTTGAAAATTGTACTGTATTTGGGATCTCTCTGGATTGCAGAGTGTTTATAACCGACATTGCTAGCAATCTTCTTTCTTTGGTCTGCATCGTCATCTTCAAGCTTTAGACCGTTTGTTCTCAGTTTTACATCAGAATGAGTTTCCCCCAGAATCTGACATTTGTGCTTACTTCGTTTCTCGAAGACCCTCTGATTTCTCTCCTTCCAAATCCTATATATTGCTGATTCAAAAGCAACTCTAATGGGCTATGCTTCTGACCTTTCCAAATTTCCCTTATCCATTCTTCCTCCTTTGCAAGGCCTTTTAAGACCACCCTTCTTCTGTATCCAAACCTCCATAGGATAGATTGCCATATCCAGGAGGAAAACCCGCATTGAAAGAAAATGTGATCAATTGATTCTATTTCCACAGAACAGAGGAGGCATCTGTCATTTACGTTTGAGCTGGAAAAGATGATGTGGTCCTTTGTTAACAGCTTTTGATGAAGAGCTTTCCAAGTTACTATGGCATGCCTCGGAAGATGGCCCTTAAACCAAACAGTTTTGGTCCAAGGGACAGTCGGGCCAGCATTTCTAAGGCTATTCCAAACACTTTTGGTTGACAGAGTACCGTCAACAGCAGCTTTCCAAATGATCTTATTTGAATTTTCAGTGTTAAACAAAGAGTCCAGTAGGATTACTGAGAGAATCTTTGTCAAGAATTGGTTCCATTCATCTTTGCAATGGATATCAGCCAGGGAGGTTAACCTAGCAAGTGAGCAGTCAGTTCTTCTTTTGGAAATGAGGGAGGAAAGAGTTCCTTGAGGGTGCCAAGGTTGTTCCCAAAGATCCACCTCCGATTCATTTCCAACAAGATAGCAAACCTGACTTTTTATCTTAGCTCTCATGTTAAGACTACTCCTAAAACCCCAAGAAGGATTTGTAGGCATTTTCAGAGTCCAGATGTTCCTTCCTTTCAAATACTTTGAGCCGATCCAGGCAATCCAAAGGGAGTTCTTATCTTGAAGCACGTTCCAAAGAAGCTTCTCTTGCAGAGAGGAATTTATGTCTACGAGCCTTCGAGTTCCCAGACCCCCTTCAAATTTCGTTCTGCAGATGTCCTTTCAAGCAATGGTATCCACTTTTTTCTTCCCTTCAGCCCCTGCCCAAATGAAGTCTCTGAATAATTTTTCAAGCTGGTCAAGTACACCCTTTGGGATATTGAAAGCAGCAGACCAATAAATCTGGTATGATTGCAGCACAGATTTTACCAACTCCACCCTTCCAGCCTTTGAGAGGAACCTGTTTGTCCAACCTTGAATTTTTTTCCTTACCTTGGAGATCACTAGAAAGCAGTCTTTTTTGCTAAGTCTGGACATAAAAAGTGGGAGTCCTAAGTACTTTATTGGAAGGCTCCCTTCTGAGAATCCCAATTTGCTTTTGATTGCTTCCTTGACTGAAGTCTTGGTGCCAGAAAAGAACACCTCACATTTTTTGATATTGGCATGAAGACCAGTACATGAAGAAAATTTGTTACGGCAATCCAATATACCTATAGTATTAGCCAAATTTACAGTTGCAAATATCAAGAGGAGGTGGGTAATTGAAATAGTACCTTGAGAAAAAGGAGTTGATATAATCTTCTGATGAAGAGCATTTTCAAGGGTGATGGACAGCATTTCCATGGCGATGCAGAAAAGAAGGGGGGATAAAGGGTCTCCCTGCCGGATACCATTAGAGGAGGAGAAGTGACCATGAGGGCAGCCATTAACCATAATGGAGAATGAAGGAGTAGAGATGCATTCCGATAGCCATCTGCACCAAGTATGATCAAAGCCCTGCTTAAGCTATGATCAAAGCCTTGCTTGAGCATAAACTGAATGAGTGCTTCCCTGTTAAGGTTATCAAAAGCCTTGGCCAAATCAATCTTGAGGCACATTGAAGGGTTAGGGCTAGGGTCGTGAAAATTGTGGAGGATGTCATGGGTTAGCAAGATGTTTTCCTGATGTGACTTACAGTGAGCCCTACCATGAAGAGGCTATGTTACAAAAATCACAGCCATCCTTCAATCCTAACTGGTAAAATAGTAGCATTCACACAAAGAGCTAAAACTAAGAGTGGTATTTGTACCATGGTAGGGGCCACCGCATAGGGAAATAATATTTCCCCCCTTTTTTATCTAGTCTACTGATTTTGGCACTACCATGTTTTAATAATTTGCATAAACATGAATTACTTATTGGACAGAATGCAACAAATTTGAATGTTTTTGAAGAAAATATTTTGTAAAAAAGAAAATAATTTATAAAAAATGCAGAAAAATACTTTATATGAATGAAAGAGGTTCCCACAATGGGGAGAACCTGGTTAAAAAGAAAATGAAATTATACCTTGAAAATTCTCCCATACCCAACAAATGAGACCCATCTTTTAATTAAACTAAACCATCTCTTGAACTTGATGTGATTTAAGTTTGCAACTGGACATCTCTTGAACTCTTCATCTGATGTGGTTTGAGTTTGCAAATGGCCATGCAGCACTAGTTGTTTTGGCCAAAGACTTGGTGGGGACTACTTTAGGAGTTCCAAAGACATTCCAAAATCTCAATGTCTCATCAGTCGCAATTATAAACAGACTTGCGACTATGGCAGGGCGGTACGGTCTGCTCTCTCGCGACCCCTACTCTAATCAATCAAAAGACTAAGGCCCCTACTGAAGATTCAAAAGGCGAGCACTGAAATGAGAAAGGCTTGCAGCCTCGTGACGCAACACGACTTTGGTTCACACTAGAAAGTGCTTCGAAAGGTGTCAGCATGTGCGCGGAGCTGCAGAGGCTATTGTGGATCCATCTGGCCTCTGAAATGAAAATCTAATATCTAAACCCATATCTAATATCTTAAAATTTCATAAGAAAAGAAAGAGTTGTATTTGTATTCATACCTGAGCCATGAACAAAGCTGTAGAAGTATGACCAGTAAGTTTAGTAATCTTAACCATTGGAGGGTATTTCCACAATGTGAGTTGATTATGAGTGAACCCATGAGACCTCAACAATTCCCTCTCATTCCTGCTCCATAGCAAAGAGCAAAATTGTTAGCCAATATCAACAGAATTCAAACAAGCACCTATGTGATTATTCCAAAACTTAATAGACCTATCCCAGTACCCCCACCAGAAGCAATCATTGCTTTGGAACGGACATCAGACAAGTGCCTTCACAGCGGCAGTGTGATCTGCCAATCTGTGAAGCCATTGGTGGGAGAATTCGAAGAGGCCATGGATCTGTCTCATATGTGAAAGACATTATCGTTCCCCCAGTTGCTAATTGTTGGCTCGAACCTGACGACTTCATCCAACAAACCTCTTGTCCATGCCCTCTATATGTTTCAATGATATGGGATCTTATTCACACATCATTGTTAATTATCAACGCATCCATTCCTCCAGTCGTTAGGGTGTGATTGTTCCAACAAAGAGAACCGACACGTTATCGGTGCCCACCTTGCATAGTTCTCAGCTGTAGAAACACAGGCAAATGAGAATTAACAATAACAGTCAGATCATCATCAACATATCCCTAAAACAGGGTGTTTGTAAGAAATTTGTTAACATAAAACCACTGCTAAGAACAAAACATTTACTGATTGCAAAAATACCAAAGAATATAGCAGACGGGAATGAGAAAACTCATACCATTCAATTAGCAGCAGAGTCCCATAGCTGGACCTTAGAACTGTTCAAGCCCACATCAGGAGACCAACTCACACCGGTAACAGGACCATTCTAATCTTTCACGGACACGAGCTCTGATGTAGACCCATCCGAAGCATCCCACAAGTACAACATATTTCCAAGGGCCAATGCTAAGATATTGCTACTACTCCAATTCAGCAAGTTCAAATAGTAGTGTGGACCCCGATCCCGAGGACGGGGGCGAGGACACGAGATCCCCGCCAATCCTCTAAGATCTCCACATGAGAAGGAGAGCTCTACCAATGAACTCTCGAAATGATGCCACTCACAGCATGGGTAGCAATATAAGTAAGATACCTCTTGATTCGGGGACTAGCCCGTAACCAAGACGTACCTAAAACAAAGAAGAGTCGACATCCAGGGTAGTCGGCCTTGGAACCCATACAATACTCTGTCGCAACGGTTAACCAGAGATACAAAAGGTCCATGCCTGGTGACGAATGAGAAAGGTCCGAAGAGCACCCCATCTGCCCGAGTGCAAGCACTCAGTCTCTTATGCCATTTTTATTAACTTCAAAGAATTTTGGACGAAAATCATGTGAAATGAGAACAGGCATCCCTGAGAAAACGTCTACCTACGCATGCATGACCCAGGGATGGGCAAATAGAACAAACAAGTCCTAGCTCATCACATCTAATCCTAACTCATCACATCTAAGAAAGCAGTAAACAACTACATGCACAGCTACAGCTAAGCAGATAATGACAGATAAGATGGATAAGTAAATGCTATAGCTAAGCATATGAATGCTACAGAGAACCGACACGTTATCGGTGCCCACCTTCTAATCTGGGTCCATTTCTCTAGCTCTCTTCCTCTTCCTCTTTTTTTTTTGGCTGAATTTTTAAAATTTCTACGATTTGTGATATTTTTCTTACATTTTATTGTTCTTCATATTTGGTCTGAAGAACAGAAAAACTAAGTGAGTAATTACGATCGCACCTGCATCCAAGTGAATGAAAATATAAAACAAGGTGGCTTCGGGTAAGTTGAAAGATATCAACGCATACAATTTCCTAGAAAATTCAGTTTGGTTTGCCCCTGTTCTCGAGATATGCATTATTATTTCAGAAG
Source organism: Tasmannia lanceolata (assembly GCF_043159265.1). Lineage (NCBI taxonomy): Eukaryota > Viridiplantae > Streptophyta > Magnoliopsida > Canellales > Winteraceae > Tasmannia > Tasmannia lanceolata. The sequence continues at coordinate 60,161,166 of NW_027518680.1, read as the reverse complement.
AAAAAGAGATAAGTATACTAAAATCTCTTCCATTAACATGAAGCACCGGCTTTACATTTTGAAGACTAATTTAAATTTTGTCTGTTTGTTGGAGGGGAATCCTGGCATTTTCTGTGATGTGAAGGTATGTTGATGTGTGTGATGTAAAGGTATGTTGATGTGTGTATGCACATGTTGTCAATAATATGTATGTGCTTGCGTTATTGTATAGATATGTAGAGTACAGATAAATTGTAACCAACTTCTCAATTTCCAAATAATGTTGACACAAATTTGGATCTATATGTAATATATTTATCTATTTTCTTCTATAGGTATTGAAGAAGGCAGCATTTCATTTGTCTGTTGAAGCTGGTGGGAAGGGCATTTTCAATAAAGAACTTAGTTCTCAACGCTAATTTTTCTATTTTATCTTGGCATTTATAGAGGTTATCCATTATATAAACTATAAAGTTCTTTCTTATTGTGATTTAGACAGTATCATTATAGAAAACATCGACTTTTCTCAAATTTCTATTTGTAAATCTTTCCCTCTTTGAATACCTCTAAAAATTATTTGCTTATAATCTTATATATAAATCGTTTTAAAGTAAATTCAAATATTTCCAAATAAGCATAATACCTTTAGGAACAATATAGTTTATGCCATTCAAAGAGGCCTTAGTGTCCCATCAAAATAAATTATTCAGCCATGCCTTATTTTTGCTAAGACTGTTTCTAACTCTTACATGAGAATGTTCTCTCTTTTTGTCTAATCTTCTGCTAACCTAATAGAGCCAAAAAACTCTTCTCTAAGTTGCTTGATTTTATCCTATTTTCTTCTTGCTGTACTTCTCACATTGACTTCATGAAAGTTTTCATGTATATGTTTCCAGAATGTATGTCAGGCATTCCAATAAGGGTTTAGTCAAAATTTGTTAATAAACCAATGCTAACAAATTCCTTTACATTGCACTCAAAAAATGAAAAAGAAAAATTGATAACCCACAGATGCCAATAAATCCTTTCTTTCCAAGGACTTTATTTCATGCCAACAGTATCTTTTATGGATTAAAAACAAAAAAAATATATAAATTTCATTAATTCAAGTTTTTTCAAAACAAATTATTCATTCATGCCTTACTTGGCTTTGCTATGACTGTTTCTGAACTCTGTTTTATAATAGTGTTCTCTCTTTTGTCTAATCTTCTCCCAAACTAATTTAGCAAAAAACATCTTCTCCAATATCCAGAAAATCTTATTTAACCATGTCAAGTGACACAAATGAAATTAAATATAGTTCGATCTTTATACAATTGCATGTCTAAATATTCTATTCAGCCCTTTTAATGAATTTATAAGGTTTATAAACAGCCTCTTTACCTTGGCTACTACTGGCGTAGCCGGAAGCGTGAAGAACGAGTCGATGTTGATCAAAGTCAACACCGATTAGAATAAACCTTCGAATCCACGAAGGGCGCTCGTCGAATCCACGAAGAGCTATTCTTCGAATCCACGAAGACCATGAATAACCCACTTTCTCTAACAAAGAAGAAAGAAGAAAATTTTATATTTCATAAAAGATGAACCGTGCAACAACCCTTGCACGTAGGGCTTTATAGAAAAATACTAACTTCAACCCTAATTAGGACTCAATCTAGACCATTGATTTAAACTAACTAGCTTTGCTAATAATCTAACCAATAGCTATTGTTTATATGACTTACCCATTCAGAAACAATGCCTAAAACAAGAACGTGAAAGTTTCTTCTCTTTGGGTTGATTTGCTAAAAATCCTCTAAGTTGCTAAATTTATTCAACTACACAAATATAGATGTGTCTTTTGAAATTATTATTTAATTGGAAGGTTTCCCAAAGGAGGCGGGCAACTTGGGCAACTTTCCAACGCCTTGCAACCCACGTCATTCCCCTCCACTTGAAAAGAACTCGACCTCGAGTTCATTGGTGATTTCAGTATAGAATCTCCAACTTCAAAGACCTTACTACGTTGACGCTTGGCTTTTTCTGCATTGTACTTAGATTTGGAGTCGACATGCTTCTTTTTCTTCTTTTTGACAGCTTTGTATATCCAACTCTTCTTCCCTTCCTCCTTTGATTTGAGAAGGGGTTCTTTTAGTGCCAAACATAATTGTCCCTCCACTTGAAAGGCTTTGGGGTTCTCCTCTACTTTTGATGTGCACATAACTTGATGCATCGCCATGGATTGTCTAGGAGCACAAATGGGAGGAATTAGGTATTCTTCCGTATATTGCGCCTCTTTATTCCCCTATACATCACATTGCTTCAAATCTTCAAGCTCGTCACCAACGGCTAGATGTGTAGTACGCCGACCACCTTGGGGTGTAACGACCCAATTTCCACAACGGGTCGCTACGGGGAAAAGACAACAAAAACCTCATGAAATTTTATTTTAAAAAAAAAAAAACCATACAACCAAACACGAGATAAAGAATTTTAAAAGTAAATAAATGAGTGAGCAATCTTATTCCAATTCAATAAAGTCTATTACATCAATCAATAAATTTCATCACTAAGCACGTCCATAAATTAAGTAAGACCAAAATAAAAACTCAAATACTATTGGATAAGACAATGATGTCAATCCAAAAACACTACGATTGCTCTCCCCTTCTAGAGTGGCTTCAAATTTGTTCGTCGGCAAAAACACCATTCTCATCTTCCCCTACATCACCTGGTAGAGACAACTGAGTCAGAAAACTCAGCAAGATCCTTTAGCTAACTTATAAAATAAAAATGCATTAATGACAATGTATTATAAAATAACCCATAAATCATCAACTAAGTAGGCCAAAACAAGTAGAATACAAGAAGCTCTAAGAAAAATGGCAGGAACTATGATCTCTGAAAATGATAAGAAAAATGATCTAAGTATACAAGCATGACCAAAGAAGAACAATGTAAAGGGATCCATTGAAAGTGATCATCTACTCCTCAAAATTACTTCATATTTCCATAATACGGTTCAATCAAATTTATTCTATGCATATACCTGGGTCAAACATCATAAGTCGTCACTAGCGGTTCAATCATAAATATAAACTTCAGGCACATACATAAGGATCTAATATTCTCTTCCAATTATTTTGCATGTTCCAGGCTAGAGAGTAAATACAAAAATATGATAAAGGGACAAAGTATAATATCAGAATCATTAAAAACATTGTTATTATAGAGTTTGCTATCACTTGCCTTTTCGTCTCCACGTAAGGCGATTTCAAGTGGATCACTACGAGTCAACAAGAAGGTGCCCTGTAAATTACATATTAAGGGTGTCAAAATTCTATTTCTACTAATCCGTTCATTGTTTTAGGTACATTTATTAATTCATATCATTATCTAAATATGATGGGCTAAAAATATTATAATTCCCAAGTTTGCTTTATGGATTTATCTTTATTTTTTCAAGAGTTGCTAGGGACCAACGCTACACGCAAATTTCCGGTCGACAAGTTCATGTAGTCGCAATCACATTGGCTCACTCTATAATAGACTTTATGTTATTCACTTATTTCCCTCAAGGTGACTACATGCTCATGTGTTGTCTGACCTTGAATTTTCCATCAGTGTTGGTCCATAATAATAACCCAAATCTAACCCCCTTTGTTCCTACCTGAGCCACCCCCTGTACTAATAAAATGAGTAGTCATAATACACTACGAGGGGTGACCCAAAGGAATTAAAGGGGCAAATATAATACCATCCTTTATATTAACTTGTGTTCTGACATTCCCCGTTTTTTTAATTATTATTATTGTTATCTTTGTTTTACAGGCTTGTAGAAAGTGGGTCTCAAAGCAATCATATGGGTTTTAAAGCATGGAAGATAAAGGTACTGACCAAGGGAGATATGGGTATGTAGATGCAAGGGTTTTTGGGCATCTTGGCATGGGTTTGGTGGTGAAGATTGGATTTGCTTGTTCATGTGATGTCTTGTTTAGTCATTTTACTTGTTGTAATTGTCTTTAATGGTCTTTTTGTGTCATTATGAGTAGTTTAGGAATTTTATGTTGTATTAGGGTAAGGCCCTTTCCTCTCATTTGTAACAAGTTTCTGGCATTAAAATTTTTGGAGAGATTCTCCTTGGAGGGAACTTTGAAATAGAGCTTGGCTCTTTTCTATCTTTCATCCTTTTTTTTAAAATATTAGGCTTATGAAATTTGAATATTTGAGTGGTAATCTTTCTTTCATGCCTTTCATCTCTTGTCACTACTTGTTGAATGCAAGACTTATCCATCGATTCCACGTTTGATTGAGCTCGTGCGTCCCCTCGCTCATGGCGTAGATCAAATCCTTCAGCGATTCTACGCTTGATCGAGCTCGTGCATCTCCTCGCTCGTGGCGTGGATCAAGTTCTATCATTTTTTACAAAAGTAAAAAAAAAAGGAAAATTTTCTAGATCTAATCCGATCTCCAAGATTGTCGAAAAGTGCTTCCAGATCCAATTGCGTCGATTGGTATCAAAGCTCAGCAGCAAAGATTTCTCAATCTTTGCCGATCTTGGAAGGGAAATCTGTAGAGAATTGAAACAATTCGGTGAAGAGAGCTCAAGAACAGTCTCGGTTTCTATTCCTGAAGTAGGAGTGACCGGATCTATGAAATTTGTGCTGGAATTCTCTGAATCTAGTGAGTTTTGTGTTCGAATTCCACCTCAGGCTCGGATCTCAACAGCAAAGAGCATCAATTAATGGTAATCTTGAAGTATTTGTCAAACAAAAACTCACAGTAATTATTCGTCCAGGTACTTTCTTTGATGTCATTTGGTGAAGATCCAAATGAAGTTCCATTCTCGGTTTAACAAACCTGAGAGTTGTTACAAACTGAGTTCTAGATCTGGAATCTCTGGGCTATCCATCGGATCTGAAACTCATCATTATTGTCGATCTGGATGGATTCAAAATGTTTTACGATTATACATTCAAAGCTGGAAGATCTGTTCATGATTCCATAAAGCTTGTTGAAACTACTCGATTTAAGAGGCAGAAGGATCAGAGGTTCTGTTCTGAATTCTGAACTTCTGATATTAGATTTTGGATCAAAGAAGTCTTCTACTTTGCTTTATTTGCAAAATGAGTCTTGTAGTTTGACAATTTGCAAATAGAGTCACCACTTTTTTGAGTGAATTTTGCAAATCAGGACATGCCATTAATTTGTGACCAAAATACCTGTGGTAGATTTTTTTTAACTCATAAAAGACCAAAATGTCCATATATGTTAAAATTCAAAAATTGTATTGTAAACAAAAAGCAAAATTCCCATGACAGTAAATTATAAGTTTTGAATTAAGGGTGTGGGAATATCATTTCTCTCTCTCTCTCTCTCTCTCTCTCTCTCTCTCTCTCTATATATATATATATATATATATATATATATATATATATATATATATATAAACATTCTTGACCCATGCCATGAATGGGTAAAAAAGATGGGGCCAACCCATCAAAACATGCAGTGTAAAATTGTGGGGCGCACCATATACATGGGTTCGGATGGAGACCATGGGACCTATCCCATCAAAACATGGGGGCCTCACCAGATGCATGGTTTTGAGTTGAGTTTGTAGGACCCACAATATCAAAAACATATCAGTGTGGATCACGGCATTTGGCCTTTTCACAAGCTAATTTTCACGTACAAGCTTTTTACCATGTACGAATCTCTCTCTTTATTCTCAGTGGTTTTTTCCTTTTTTTTATCTTGTAAAATCTCATAACATAGGGTTTCTAAAAACCTGAACTAGGGTTTTTGTGGTTCTATGTTTGTTTTGGGGTTTCTGTAGTACGCATTTTTTTGTTGCTGTTCTTGTGTCTATGTAGTACGCATTTTTTGTATTTCTTTTGTTTTTTATTGGGTTGATTTTGTGGTTCTGATGGGTCTTTATATAAATCTTTGATTCGATCTGTTTCTTCAATACCCATTTGTGGATTGTTGCTGTTTATTATGGGAAAGTTGTAGACGTCTCTTGGCTGTTATGATGGGAATTCTTTTCCTAGGGTTTTTTTTTTATACAGAACCTAATATATTTTCTAAGAAGTGATTCGACATTAGGATTGGCATTCTTTTAATTGCTGAGTTATTATAACAAAATTCACTTTAAACTGAACTTAAGCCGCTTCAAAATTGTACGAAATGCTATTTGGCAGTATTTTGAAGCACATTGCATAGCAATAACCAAGAGACAGAAAGACCAACAATTGTGTTTCCTCTACATAAACATCAGAAGAGAGGAGCAACGTAAATCCCACATGGAGCTCAGATACATGCTAATGATAGAAATGGGCATTTGGGTCAATATGTTTCTCAAATAGAGAGAATAGTATAGCAAAATAACTGAATCAGCAAGGTAGAACTTCAGACTTATGCAGCCTTTAAGTCTCTCCTATCCATTCCATCCTACCAAATCACATAGTAAAGTTTCCTTAATAATTTTTACTATGCAGTGCAATTTCAGTAATATATTTTGCTCATTCTATTCATCTGCTCTCCCCAACCCATGCTCCATTCTTGGCCTTATTAGTGCAAAACCTCTCCATAACAGGATTGATTCATCCAAGGGTTAAATTTTCTGGTCCTATGCATAAAGCTTCTTAATATGACCTTACTTTTTGAATTTTCTACAAGTATACCATGGATTATTGGAGATTCACTTTTCTGTATTCAAATTCAGTACCCATATCAAACACGTAGTGGTGGACCACAGGTACCTCACAAGGGCTAAGCCTCTATATTTGGTAATTATAATATAGCTATACACCATCTATACATAATTTGGTCAGATTACAATTAATTTTATTTTTACTAGATTTTTTTTTCGGGAGGGAGCTGACCAAACTTAGGGGTGCAACTCAGGTCGATTTTTGAGAATTCAGGTTGAGCTTTTACCTTAAAAACGGATTAGGTTCGGGTTGATTCCTATTCATTTTTTTAGCAAAATATCTACCCGACCTGACCCAAGTTGCACCCAAACTCATGATCTCAATGTAAGTATTGATCAACATCTCTATATTATCAGTCTAGATGAATTTGGATTCCCAAACGCTGGCCCATTTGATTAACCCTCCCAGAGCCCATCCCTCACAGTAATGAAATTCCCATCTGCAACCACATTGCTCGAAATTTCAAAATTCAGTGATTCCAACTATTTTATCTGCTTCTCAATTCACAGTTCTTAGTTTAATACAAACAATTGTAACCTAGAGACATCTCCAAGTAATTATAACCTATACAATTCACCAACCTATATAATTCACTAAGAAAAAGATGTTAAGAACAATGCGTTATAGCTATTACCGAAGTTTGCCCTGAAATTATACTAAAAACCACAGTACCATCACTTCTAGAGCTTTAAAAAATGCAATTCGAACACCTCCAAGGAAATTAAGGGCAATGTGTGATGAAATCAAAGCTAGTAATCAAAATTAACAGACAGAAAGCCCAAAAAAGAGCGAATTTTCGATACTTTTATGATCTTGAGCAAATTTAGACCTAGAAGCTGCAAAAAAATCACATTAAAAGAGGGAAATTGTTGTGTGTGTAGAAGGATGCGTACCTTGATACGATCTATGGGACCGTTGCAGGGAAATGCATGGGGGAGGAGAAGAAAGAGTGAAAAACCCTAGATTTCTGAGATTTGAGAGGGACCATCCACACGTGCCACCGACGCACTGCACGTGTGGATGAAGATGTGGCTGCGTATGACAGATTAATTTGGAAGTCTCACTTCTCTGCTGTAGTGCTGTGGTGCTCGCTACCAATTCGTGCCGTCCATTTTAAACCTCTAAAGATCGAAGGGTTAGGATTATCTTGTGGATATTATTTTTTAGGCATGGCCTATCAAAGTCGTAACCCAACAGATGATAGGTTTGGATCGTCCAATAATTTGTGCTTAGAGATAATACTTTTGCTGCACTTGTATGTACGTGAGGGTAAGGGTGTAAAAAGATCGAATTCGAAGCCGATATGGATGTATCCGAATTCGATTACAGAAGACACTATCCGAATTCGGATTGGGATTCGAATTCGACGGATATTTAATATCTATTACCAAATTCGATTCCGGTGGATATTGTTCGAATTCGGATATTATTTGTATCCATTTATCCGATAAATTCGAACATTTTATTGCAACACTTTATCTTTCTTCTCATTCGTACTCCTCGAACGAATTTTCCAAACCCTAAAACCAAACCTCTACCTTCTCTTCTCATAATTAACTCTCGAACTCTAATTTTTTCCTAAAAGGAAATTTCACTTTTCTTTTAGAAACAAAAGATAGTGTGTCATTACTAAAAATAAATATTAAAGATATTATTAATAATAAATAAAAAGGATGTACTTCTCGGATTCTGATGTTAAACGGATCGGATATACCATTTACCATATTCGCATCCTCTAAAACTTGGATATCTCATAAACGGATTCGGATAATATCCGCGTGAAACGGATTCGGATCCAAGCGGACACCATACAAAAAACTCTAGGATGCATCTATTTTTAAAGAAAACATAGTGGGGCCCATCTCACTTGAAGATCCAAACCATTCATTTGTTGGGCACTAATGTAAATAAGCCATGCCCCTAAAATCATCTCGACAGGTTGATCCTAACAATCTGATTTGTAGAGGGTTAAGATCACCTTGTGAAGATGATTTTCAGGGCATGGCCAAATTACGTTGGGTTCCACAAATAAATGGTCTGGAACTTCGAATAACTTGGGCGTGTAAACGCACCTACCTGCGGACGTGTAAAATGGACGCCATATAAAGACTAGTAGTTGTTCATGTTTAGAAAAACACAATGTGATGCACTTATTCGAAGATTTAAACCTTACATTTCCTGGGCCCTCACCTAAATAGGGTGTGTCCCAAAAATTATCTCCATATTGAAGGGTTAGGATCAAGTTGTGGAGATGATTTTCATGGCATGACCTATTTAAATTGGGCCCAACAAATGACTGATTTGTGATTTGGACCCTTGAATAAGGTGGGCTCTAAACAGTTAAAAAACGAAGTGTGTCAGTGTTTGTGTTGGGGGGGAGGGGTTTATCATTAAACGCAAACCTATGTTGGGGCACCATAATAAACTCTTGGGATTTGCTAGGGAATTTCGCAGGAAGGCATTTTTCGGCTGACTTTTGCATGAGAGAACATCCGCCTCAGATGAATTGAATGAACGGGACAAAATCCGCTGAGTTAGGTCCAAAAAACCTCAACCCAATGCCCGTCCTACAGGGCTCAGCCCAACCCTTTGCCTGCCCTGATTGGTCCGAATTGGGTTGGACCTCGCCGGGCAATTATACATGTTTTCGGTCTGTTTTATTTTCAAAATACTTCCACACGATCTATTTGATATATGTGATTTTTGGTCACATAAATACAGAACCAAAACCTAACAGATGGAGAAATGAGAACAGAAAAATCAATTTCCAATACAAAATTACAACATGAAAGCAGTAGTATGCTAATTAATTTGCACCAATAAATAAAGAGAAAGGAGCTTGTTGCATATAATTTGAGAATGAGATCAAGAATACATTTATGTAAAAGTGTAAACCGGGTCGGGTTGGCCCGAGGTATCAACCCTTAGCCCGACCCGACCCTGAGTCAGGGCCTAAAAAATGAACCCAAGCCTGCCCTTAGGGTTGGAAAATCCAACACAGACCTTGTTCGGGCTCAGGGCGGGTTAGGGCTCACAGGGCCAAACTTGCACCCCTAAGTCCAATACATTAGTCGTTTCATTGCCTACATTGCGAACCCGACTTTAGGGTCTGTTTGGATGCTACACATTGTCATAATAGAGCAATGGGTAAGTGGTCAAATGGTAGGAACATTTGGTGATTTTCATGATGTAAGAAATTGTATCCATCCTTTTTATTTTTCATGAGATAAGGGTATTTTGGTAATTAGAAATATGATAAGGGAATTGTGGTAATTAGCTTTTCAAATTATCTAAGTTTTCACTAGGTAATGGTATTTTGCCATTTTCATGAAATAAGGGCATTTGGCAATCTGCTCAACTCAATTTAACTCAGCTAAGCCTTTGTCCCAAACTAGTTGGGGTTGGCTAATGAATCCTTTAGAAAATTTTCAAGAAGAAGGTGAAATAATCTACCCGGCTCAAATTGACTAAGTCTAATCCTGACACTAGTTGCATCCGTCTACATGAATCATATTCTTCCATTTTCTCTTATCTAACGTCATGTTTTATGTTATGTTCCTAGCTATCAAGTCTTTTAGCATTGTTTTTACCCAAGTTGTTTTTGGTCTACCCCTACCTCTTTTTATTCCCTCACTTTGGCACGATTTACTGCTTCTCACTGGAGCATCCAAAGGCCTATGTAGGATATGTCCTTGTTGGATATGCCAAACCATCTTAAGTGGTGCTCTCTCATCTTCTCCTCAATTGGTGCCACCCACGCCTTTTTGTGGATGTCTTCATTTTTTATTCTATCTAACAATATGTGGCCCCACATCCATCCAAGCATTCGCATCTCCGCTACACTCTTCTAATGCACATGCTGCTTCTTTGTGTGGCTCAACATTCTGAGTGGTGGCAAGTTGCTAAAATTAGTAATTTAGGATTATTTTCCTTTTTAAGGATTTTTTCCAAAATTTACAATTTTTCTCATTTTCCATGAGATAAGGCTATTTTGGTAATTTTCATGAGCATCCTACCTGATTTAGAAAGATTCTTGGATGGGCATTCTACCAAGAAAACGTGATTTGAAGGGACTTTTGGAGTAGGGCCCCTCGACTAATTCAGATTTTCAGGACGGGTGGAAGCAAAAAGACTGGTGGGTAGACCTGGCAAAAAGTGACCCGGACCTGCGGGTCCACCCGGCCCGCCCGTAAATTACGGGTCTGGGTCACCAATCAGTGACCCGTTTTAGATTGACCCGCTGGTCCACCCAGCCCGTCAAAACTGGGCCGGGCCGGGTGGACCCGCGGGTGCCCGTAGAGAAGTGCAAAAGGTTTTCTTTTGGCACCTTTTGGCACTTTTTCCGTAATTGTCATAACTTTTACTTTTTCTATGTATTTTTTACGTCATTGTCATAACTCTTGCTTTTTCTACGTGTTTTTTTCCGTAATTGTCATATTTTAGAACATTCTTTCGGTTTTTTTTTGGTAATTTTTCTACTTTGCTTCCATTTTTCCATAATTTCTCATTTAAAACTTAGTACCCATGGTTATTATTTATTGCTATTATTTATTGCTAGCCACCTTTTCACAAATTGTACTTCTGCCAATCTTTGTAGTTTGTACCACGCGACAATAAGACAAATCTCTCAAACAGTCAACATAAATGGGTTGCGAAGGTGGCTAGCAAATCCCTGTACAAATAAAAAAAATCTTAAAAAATATGTCAAAAATCCGGGTGGCCCGCGGGTCGACCCGGCCCGTACGGGCCGGGTGCAGGTCCAAGCTTAGTGACCCGTAAAATTTTCCGGGTCATTTTGACCCGGCCCGTTTGACCCGGACCCGTACGGGCAAGGTCAAAACCGGCCCGGCCCGCCTGTTTGCCAGGTCTACTGGTGGGACCAAGGCGTTACCCCTCAAGCTCCCCGTAGACCCCCTCTAGTCCAAACGAGAAGAAACCTTGTAAGGACAAGAAAGAGAGGTGTCTTTATATAGAACAAAAATTCATTGATAAGAGACTTTTCATTAGATTGAATTTACCACCACATTTCGATAAGCAAAGAGAATACTAACCCTAGCTAAGATCATAATAAGAATACAAAAACTAAAGAAATCAAACTCATCTACTTCTTGGTGCAATCCGTGGGGGCAAACGAGACCTTCTTCTGCACAAGATCATACCCAACTTTGAAGTTCATCTGCGCTGCATTCCCATAAACGAAAAGCTCATCATTAACCACCACGGCAATGCAGACAGCACGTTCAGTCATTCGAAGAAACGTATTCAATGGAGTCAGACGAACTTCAGCTCCGGTGAATCCATAAATCATGTCGGCCAATTTCGTGCCCGATTGATAGCACAAATTTCTATTCGGATCATTGATCGGTGGAACGGAGACGACCTCTTTTATCGCCGATACCAATTCCTTATACACACTCGTCGGCAAATAATTTGCGATCGCGCCACTATTGAAGAGAACGTTCCTACATGCACCCGGTGATAAATTAATCTTCTTGTTCCCCACTGTGATGTATTCTAACGTGAGAAAGTAATTCATTTCACCTCCTTTCATTACCAAAGGGGTCGAAACCACACCCTCACCAGAGAAAACAGCACCATTGTCAAAATTCATTATGCTAACAGATGACAAATCCAATATTGGAACCAAACAATATGAGAATTTCCCATTAGCCATATGAGAAAATAGAGAACTTTGGCTGAATCCAAGCCCGAACAATCCGTCCCCATGCTTTTCGAAGGTACTGAAATACCCCAAACGTGGAAACGTTTAGGGGGAGAGGGTATTTTGGTCCCGGAATATTAAATTATAAAATATTAAATTAAAAAGAGGAACTAGCTAGTTTCCAAATTAGAATGAGTTAGGGTTTTCAGAAGCCTGCTAAGTAAGGACTCTTAAAGACAAGAGTCTATAAAAACTCAATAAGGCTACAGATTTTAGAACTTTAAACCCTAAAGAGAGAAATCGTGTGGAGCTTGGGAGAGAAGAACGAAGAAAAGCTTGGAAAATTGTCTTCCAAGAGGTATGTTAATAAATTATGAATTATTTTACTCTCTACAGAGATTTAGATCTCTTGAGAATAAAGAAGAGATCATATCTATATAGATTTAATCAAGCCTTGTGTTCGTCAATTGAAGAACCATAGATTAGGTGGAGGAGAATTGGTTTTCCCTCGAAGATCTTCGCGTTCTTTCGCGTTAGATGCCCTAATCAAGTGAAGAGATTAATAAATAACTTGTTAAGGTATTTAACATGTTTTAAAGGAAGAGGAAAGAAGGGTTTTCGGGTAGAAAATTTGGAAGAAACTTGTGTTCTTTCAGGTTTTGGAAAAACCCAAGCCGCGATGTTCGGACGCCCGAGGGAGGCGCCAGAAGAGTCTTCGGACGCCCGAAGGGCAAGGGGCGGGCGCCCGAACACCCATACCCGAGAATTCCCGAGAGGGGAAAAAGTTGCAGGGACGCCCGAGAGGGTTGCTCGGACGGCCGAAGGGGGTCCTCGGACGCCCGGTCCGGACACCTGAGCACACTAAAAATGGGCTGATTTTTTGGAGTTTTTCCAATAAACTTTGGGGACACAGATTTGTTCCGAAGGACATAAATATTGGTCCAAAGTATTAATTAAGGGTTGATATGGACTGTAAAGGATACTACACAGTGATCGAAGGAGTTACTTCGTGGGAGACAAATCAGACAAGTACCACAGGTGAGTAGACTTGTTCTACCACATTTATTCTACATATTGAATATGAATCTTTATGCAAAGATATGCATGTTCATGATTGTTATTGACTGTGTTGGTATATACGAGGGTCAATAGTAATGGTATGATATTGACTCCTAGTTCAAATCTACCATACGCATGTATGTGCTAGTTGGACTTTATAGTCACAGTTTTTGCATCAGGACATGGTGTTGTCCAAGTGAGGATGCAATAGTTAATGTCCTTTGAGAGAAAGTGTTTTGCATGATTACTAGTGTATGGGACTTTTTCTAAACCGTCGAATTAATGGTCACGGATCAAGCCGCAGTATCACTTTTCGAGGTATTTACGAGGGTGAAATCCCATACGAGATCGTTGGGATTCGGCTTCCTATGAGTTAGTAGGCAGGTTCCATTGGCTACGTAGTCTAAAAGTACTAGTCTCGCTACACTAGGCATCAGGCACAGTTACAGTTACAGATACAGATACAGTTATGCATGTTTATGCCAGTTATACAACTTTGCTAGCTAGATTACTATGCCAGTTACATATTTACATATATTGCCAATTATTTTGTTTATTTAATTGGTGTTATGTTATTAGTGTAGACATGTTTATTTCACTAAGCATTAGCTCATTCCACGCATTGTATGTTACAGGTGGAGAACAGTAGATGCTTGAGTTCACGGGCTTGGGGTGAGCAAGGGCGATATATTAGGATTTATTATTTTCAGTTATTCAAACAGTAGTTTTAGTTACAATGAACATCTGGTTGTTTAATTTGGTTTATTGATGCCGTTGGACAAGATTTAGTTTCCGCATTGATGATGAATTAATTAATTAGTTATTGCTTTAGTAGCTCTGTTTATTGCATGGTTCCAGTGTGAATGCCTTACATATTCGTGGTCTAATGAATCTGTGGCGCTGTTATGTGCCTAGACCGGAAATTCGGTTTGGGGCGTGACAGGTACCATTGTTGTTGTGTCCACAACCGAATACAATGTTGGGAACTTGGACACTTCCACCACTAGTAGAGTCAAAAGTTAGTGTCTCAGTGGCAAGAACACCAGATGTGTGAGAACCATCTGCATAACCGTATGTATAATTGCATACATTGGCGTTTATGCACCCATGTGGAATGGGTGTACCATTACAGAATGCCGAGTTACAAGACATATTTTGGTAAGTAGAAGATTTTGAGGGATCAAATAAGGGTCCAACTGTTGGTAGCACCCATCACAAGGTACGCATTGGGTCCAGATAAGATCACTTCCTGTGTCAAGGTTGCCACGGATTTTGACCGGTGGTGTGCTGACGGAGAACAACATGAGATACTCACCATTATTGGAAACTACAGGTGATTGGATGGAGGAGGGAATGGCTGAAGAAGGGTTTGCAGATGAACGGATTAAGTGTTTGACACGATGATTGGATCGGACAAGGGCTTTTGTCACACGGTCGTATACGGAAGGGTTATAGAAGGGAGATAATGGTGAGTCACGGTGGATGAGTTCTACGCTGAATCCGCCACTACCAGCTTGGACAAATTCATTTGTTAGAGAGATAAAGAATGCTAAAGAGAGAAGGATTGCATGGGCAAAATCTATAACAGGTGCCATTGTTACAAAATCGAGAGAAAAGGGAGGAAGGGTTAATTTGAATTGAGATTTGGGTTCACGTGAATTTATATAAATAGAAAGGAGTATTCATGAATGAACCCCATTAATGTTCGTATTCGGTGTGGATATGGGCGTGTCATCTTATAAAACGAGGTCTAAAAACCTCTAGATCAAAACATATGTACAATAATCCCCTCAAAATTTTGTTAATTACCAATACTAATATTTTGTGCCTTAAATAGCTTTTAATCTTTTATTTTACCCACTTTACCCTAAGTTAGAAATCCCTAAAATTTCTCCTTTCATTAATAATTCATCAATAAAGGCAATTTTAATTTATTTTTTAAAAATGGCACCATTAAATCTTTTGAATCTCTTTATTTTTCAAAAAGTTCTGTCTGGGCCACCATAAGACGATCCACACTATCCATTTGATGGGCCACAACATAAATCATTTCCATAGGATGATCCCAACCCTCCGATCTATAAAGGTGTCCATTGAAATGATTTTGAGGCTACAACCTACTTACGTTGTGGCGCACCAAATGGGCATTTTGGATCATGCAAGGTGACCTGGACAATACTTTTTGCGTAGAATTATCCTATAGAAATGATTTAGAGGCCCCAACATATTTAAGTTCTAGTCCAACAAATGAACGGTTTGGATCACCCTACGGTGTGACCTCGATAGTACTTTTGGAAAACCAATGGACTATACACCATATAAAATCTAAATCTCATTTGAGAGAGAGAGAGAGAGAGAGAGAGAGAGAGAGAGAGAGAGAGAGAGATTTTCAAACGAATAGCCTTTGAGTGATTTTAGGAATTTCTATATTACCTACAACTAAAGGTACTATAAAATGGCTAAAGAAAGATTAAAAGCTATTTTAGGCACAATAACGTGGTATTGGTAATTAAGAAAATTTTGGAGGGATTTTTGTAGATTCTGTTTTTATCTCGCGGGTTTCTAGTTGTTTTCCTTCTTTCTATGGAAGTTTCTTTATGGAGAGGGATTGCATATTAATTACCGGATAGTGGTCTAGGATTTTGATTTAAATATGGGTTGGGTTTCTATAAGTGGAAATTTAAGAAAATGTTTTTGCATGTGGGAGTTGAAGATGTACAAATTCGAACAAAACTTGGCTCAGGTCGGGGTCTCGGGAACTTTCCTCAGACTCCCTACTAATAGAAAAGAGTGTGGGGGTGTGGAAATATCAATTCCATGCTTACTTTTTATTTTCAGAAGTAATTGATATTTCCACACCCTTGCTATTAGACTATTAGCGAGGGCTGGCTTTGTAGACGATTTTGCATGGCCAGGCTTGCTCGTTGCGAGTATAAACCTTTAATTTTCATGTACATACATATGCAGGGTCCACTATTTGGATCATCCTATCGAATGTGCCGTACAGTGCTTTTTGAAACATGCGGTAGGACCCTATTTTTCAAGTACTCCTAGAAACAAATTCATGGATAGATTCAGATCTTACTATCCATATTTAAGTTTCATGTGAGGATTCTTATGAGTATATTCTAAGTAAAAGAAAATTGGATCAATACATTAGGGAATGAGAATAAAGTACGGATTGAGGCTGTTTTCATTTTCTGTTAATTTCTGAATACGAGTTTCATTAGTTTCAGAAACTTTATTTCTGGAAACTTTATTCTTTTAGCTATGAATCAAAGTTTAGAAGCATGGCGGGTTCTTTCTAATTTTTCATTCCCATTCAGTATGTAAGTGGTTCTTTTTCAAAGGCAATCCATAAAGATTCGAATTGGTTTCTTCTTATTATTAGACTCGAATTACCTTATAAACGAATAAGATAGTCAGTAATGTTAGAAATGAGCAAATCAAGTGAGTAAGATGTTTAAAAAATTATTTTAAAGGAAAGTTCTAAATTCATTTGATTTTACTGATTACAGTGTTTTTATGGATTACATTAAAGAAAACATATAATGGTAAGGGTCTAAAGGTATCACTTAGAGTATCGGTCCACTACTAATCATTTATGATAAGATCGGTTGACACTTTCTAACTCTGATGGTTAGTAAAAGAGATTTTGAGGGTAAAAAAAAATCCCAACTTCTAGGGTTTTCCCCAACGAAACAAATGTATGTAAAAGTTGAAGGGTCTATGAATGCTTCAATCATTCATTCAAACAAAGCTGTTGGCATCATGTGATGTATGCAATTATTCTCTTCTACAGTACTAAATTCTTTTTATAAGGGCGAAGGCCCCATAAATGTACAAAGAATATGACAAAAAAGATTTTTTTTTTTTTTTGAAATGGCGAATAATATTGAATAAAAGATTCTGCTCATCAAACAGTTTCCTTTTTGAAAAACAAGCACATTGAAGTGTAGTAGCGTTTGGACATGAACTTTATAGAACTTGACAAAAACTCTCACTTACATATTTGCTAGATTTCGAATACTATCTCCCATATAACTTGCTTGGTCTCAATACAACATGGACAAAATAATACTGCTAGAGCGTAATACACCATTAAGTCACAAATACTAAAGTGATGATATTACTCCCACTGTCAATAAAATATATTCATTTATCCATGACATCTTTATTGAACTCAAATCCTATTCTGAATATGTGAAAAATTTAAGTACCACCATTGAGACACCTGGTCCAACTCCAGAATAATAGGAGTCACAAAAACCATGACTATGCACTCTTTAAATTGTATCCCTCCCTTATGAGTGTAGCCTTTTGCAATTAGTGTTACTTTATGCATCTCAATGTCATCCTTGAAGTCAAACAATGGTCTTAAAAAATTCATTTATAGCCAGTTGCTTGACTCCATTGTCAACTCACTGAGTTTCCAAATTTGGTTTCTTTCTATTAAGAGCAGCTCTTCCTTCATGGCGTCAAGCCACTGAGCTGACTGATCACCCATTATGGCTGGATAGGAAGAGGTGGGATCAAGACACTCCCACTAAGGTTGCTATTATTCCAAGCGCGGCGTATCTAATCTTTAAGATACAAGTACTATTTGTAGGACAAGAAAACCAAAACCCCTTAAATCTCTTAAGATAACCACTTAAATAGCAACTGCTTGTCTTAGAGTCATACGTTCCTTGTTTATTTAAAGAGATAAACAACATCTGAAAAATTAAACTATAAGAGTCAGAGATTTATAATCTCTTTTACTAACCATCAGAGTTAGAAAGGGTTTTCCCCAACTTATAAAACGAGGTCTAAAAACCTCTAGATCAAAACATATGTACAAGAATCCCCTCAAAATTTTGTTAATTACCAATACTAATATTTTGTGCCTTAAATAGCTTTTAATCTTTTATTTTACCTACTTTACTCTAAGTTAGAAATCCCTAAAATTTCTCCTTTCATTAATAATTCATCAATAAAGGCAATTTTAATTTATTTTTTAAAAATGGCACCATTAAATCTTTTGAATCTCTTTATTTTTCAAAAAGTTCTGTCTGGGCCACCATAAGACGATCCACACTATCCATTTGATGGGCCACAACATAAATCATTTCCATAGGATGATCCCAACCCTCCGATCTATAAAGGTGTCCATTGAAATGATTTTGAGGCTACAACCTACTTACGTTGTGGCGCACCAAATGGGCATTTTGGATCATGCAAGGTGGCCTGGACAATACTTTTTGCGTAGAATTATCCTATAGAAATGATTTAGAGGCCCCAACATATTTAAGTTCTGGTCCAACAAATGAACGGTTTGGATCACCCTACGGTGTGACCTCGACAGTACTTTTGGAAAACCAATGGACTATATAAAATCTAAATCTCATTTGAGAGAGAGAGAGATTTTCAAACGAATAGCCTTTGAGTGATTTTAGGAATTTCTATATTACCAACAACTAAAGGTACTATAAAATGGCTAAAGAAAGATTAAAAGCTATTTTAGGCACAATAACGTGGTATTGGTAATTAAGAAAATTTTGGGGGGATTTTGTAGATTCTGTTTTTATCTCGCGGGTTTCTAGTTGTTTTCCTTCTTTCTATGGAAGTTTCTTTATGGAGAGGGATTGCGTATTAATTACCGGATAGTGGTCTAGGATTTTGATTTAAATATGGGTTGGGTTTCTATAAGTGGAAATTTAAGAAAATGTTTTTGCATGTGGGAGTTGAAGATGTACAAATTCGAACAAAACTTGGCTCAGGTCGGGGTCTCGGGAACTTTCCTCAGACCCCCTACTAATAGAAAAGAGTGTGGGGTGTGGAAATATCAATTCCACGCTTACTTTTTATTTTCAGAAGTAATTGATATTTCCACACCCTTGCTATTAGACTATTAGCAAGGGGTTTGAGGGAAGTTCCTCAGACTCCGACCTAAGCCAAGTTTCGTTGTACAAATTCAAATTTCCATGTAACTTAGAAAGCATAAGCTAATTAATATAAAAACTTCCATTGTCAATGAAGGGCTGGCTTTGTAGACGATTTTGCATGGCCAGGCTTGCTCGTTGCGAGTATAAACCTTTAATTTTCATGTACATACATATGCAGGGTCCACTATTTGGATCATCCTATCGAATGTGCCGTACAGTGCTTTTTGAAACATGCGGTAGGCCCTATTTTTCAAGTACTCCTAGAAACAAATTCATGGATAGATTCAGATCTTACTATCCATATTTAAGTTTCATGTGAGGATTCTTATGAGTATATTCTAAGTAGAGGAAAATTGGATCAATACATTAGGGAATGAGAATAAAGTACGGATTGAGGCTGTTTTCATTTTCTGTTAATTTCTGAATACGAGTTTCATTAGTTTCAGAAACTTTATTTCTGGAAACTTTATTCTTTTAGCTATGAATCAAAGTTTAGAAGCATGGCGGGTTCTTTCTAATTTTTCATTCCCATTCAGTATGTAAGTGGTTCTTTTTCAAAGGCAATCCATAAAGATTCGAATTGGTTTCTTTTTATTATTAGACTCGAATTACCTTATAAAAGAATAAGATAGTCAGTAATGTTAGAAATGAGCAAATCAAGTGAGTAAGATGTTTAAAAAATTATTTTAAAGGAAAGTTCTAACTTCATTTAATTTTACTGATTACAGTGTTTTTATGGATTACATTAAAGAAAACATATAATGGTAAGAGTCTAAAGGTGTCACTTAGAGTATCGGTTCACTACTGATCATTTATGATAAGATCGGTAGACCCTTTCTAACTCTGATGGTTAGTAAAAGAGATTATAAATCTCTGACTCTCATAGTTTAATTTTTCAGATGTTGTTTATCTCTTTAAATAAAGAATGGAAGCCGTGGTTTGAGGGTTTTGGCCTTATATCTACAAGAGAACAGTATTGCTAAAAAGTGAGATCGTACTCTTATTGACATAATGATGAGCACGTTGTGCAAATCATCCTTGCCTGAGTTCCTATGGGAAGATGCCTTAAAGCTAGTAGTGCAAT
The DNA here is from genome assembly GCF_043159265.1 of Tasmannia lanceolata. Lineage (NCBI taxonomy): Eukaryota > Viridiplantae > Streptophyta > Magnoliopsida > Canellales > Winteraceae > Tasmannia > Tasmannia lanceolata. Next base: position 60,140,760 of record NW_027518680.1, on the reverse strand, counting down.
TTTTAACTCAGATTCTTTAAAAGGTTACACCTAAGACCTCTCTGCATTAAGGGTCAATAGGGAGCCGAGACTAGAAAAATTGCAGATATAAGGATTCATTAGCCGAGGCTAAAGTATACAATCTCCAAACAAGGAACGTATGACTCTAAGACAAGGAGTTGCTATTTAAGTGGTTATCTTAAGAGATTTAAGGGGTTTTGGTTTTCTCGTCCTACAAATAGTACTTGTATCTTAAAGATTAGATACACCGCGCTTGGAATAATAGCAACCTTAGTGGGAGTGTCTTGATCCCACCTCTTCCTATCCAGCCCTTCCTATCCAGCCATAATGGGTGATCAGTCAGCTCAGTGACTTGACGCCATGAAGGAAGAGCTGCTCTTAATAGCAAGAAACCAAATTTGGAAACTCAGTGAGTTGACAATGGAGTCAAGCAACTGGCTATAAATGAATTTTTTAAGACCATTGTTTGACTTCAAGGATGACATTGAGATACATAAAGTAACACTAATTGCAAAAGGCTACACTCATAAGGGAGGGATACAATTTAAAGAGTGCATAGTCATGGTTTTTGTGACTCCTATTATTCTGGAGTTGGACCAGGTGTCTCAATGGTAGTACTTAAAGTTTTCACATATTCAGAATAGGATTTGAGTTCAATAAAGATGTCATGGATAAATGAATATATCTTAGGGACAGTGGGAGTAATATCATCACTTTAGTATTTGTGATTTAATGGTGTATTACGCTCTAGCAGTATTATTTTGTCCATGTTGTATTGAGACCAAGCAAGCGCAGGCTCTTGGCCTAGGTAATTCTTCTGCACAAAGGTGATGAATTACTCTAGTGCCATGTTGACTGTGTCTTGGAAGGAAACTTGGTAAAAAAGATCTTGGTGGAACATTTTAGTTTATGTTCACCTAATTAGGATTCAAGGATTACTGATATTATCTCAGAAAGCCTATAATGAGAAGGTCCTTGAATTATCAATATAGATAAGTGACCCACTAGTGGTTCCTCTTGTGGTTAATGATGATATATTCAGTCAAGTTTGTAGGTCCCAAGATCAGACAGGAGCAAATAAAAGAGAAATCTATATAGTTCCGCATTTGGGAATCTCATAAATGCTTGAGTTTGCACCTCTCTCTATATAACTTATGTGGTGGGCCAGTTTAAAAAGTACCAATGCGATCCTATGAATGGATCACTGGAAAGCTCCCAAGAAGGTTGTGTATAAGGGACTGAAGGCTCACATATAGTAGGTTTGATGACCATAAGGAAATTGTTTGATCTAATTTCGACTTTGTAATTATCGGACACCTAGAGTTCTGGTTAAGGATATTTTGACAAAAATTCTTGAATCGTGGAAGAATGTAAGATATACACCATTAATTTCTTCCACATTGGATTTATAATTCATGGTGTATTGCAAGGCCTTAAGCTATGCCTTGTAGTTGCGGAATTTTGACTCAAGGTGTTACCTTGTTGATAATTGACAAGTTACTGAGCATGTGTTGTGATAATTCCGTTGCGGTTTTACTTTTCCAAGAACGACTAATAAAGTAAGGAGTCCATGTGTGGGCATATTGTCGTGAGGAAGATAATTCAGGATCAATTAATGTCTATTGAGTACATAAGTACCGCACTTATGTTAGCAGATCCAATAACAAAAGACATTGTAATGTGATCACTTTAGAGCTTGATCCTGATAAATAAAGTTATCTGCTATTCCATTATTTGTATTGTGCACATTGAATGGATATTTTGAAAGCAGAATGTCGGTAATGACATAAAGTGGACCATGTTTTAATTCATGTTGGTGAGTTTGCTAGCTTTGTGACCATGGGGAGGTCATTGGACAATTTAATAGTCCAATGATTACATGATCCATTGTTAGTACACTTATTGAACAGAATATAAAGTTGTTGATATGAAAGGTATAAAGCCCATGCAAGCTAAGTGGGAGACTGTTGGACGTTTCCTAAGTTTGGAGTTTCCAAACTTAGAGTTTCCTCTTTGTTGGGATTCTAGAACATTGGTTTCTAAGTTTTAGAGTAGGTAAATTGAGAGTTGCTTTTCATATTAAGCAACATTTCATCTCTATAGGGTAATCCCTTAACTTTAGAATTGTTTGGAGAAGGAAAGTTAACCCAAATTGGACTTTCTAATTTGAGTGGAAAAGCCAAACGAATTTGGGCATTCTAGGAAAGCTCTATGGGAGCTTTTGCCTATATAAGAGACCCTTGGTCCCTCTTGCCACACACCACAACACTAGAACTCACTAAGAAAGAGAGAGAGTTCACTTTTGAGAGGTTTCTCATAGATCTATTAGTGTGCAAGTAAGAGAAGTATCAAGGGGCGTTTCTAAGCCGCCGCCGTGCTCGAAAAAGCTACAAGGATCGTCGGATTACATACGTTCAGCACAAGCCATGGTGAAAGGTACATCAAACCCATCTCAATTCAATATTGATTTTCTTTGTTTTCAACGCCAAAGATCCAAAGGGATTGTTAAGTAATGTTTTAAAATAACATAAATAACACCAACTCTAGTAGTCTAAGCTTTTGGAGTACTTGGTTGTTTCACATGGCATCAAAGCTATTGCCTCTTGGCAGGTCCTCTTGATACTAAAAATTCACATGTATGGTCAACTCAAAAGAGGCGTCACATGTGCACACGTACGGCCAACCAAAAAAGAGGGCCACACGTGAGGGGCAGTGTTAAAATATGAATGCTTAAATGGGATATCAGGGGAATTTTAGGAGTAAATTCGACTAACTCGAATTTTCATAGTGGAAGCAAAAAGTCTAGTGGGACCAAGGCATTACCCCTCAAGTTCCCCGTAGATCCCCTCGAGTCGAAACGAGATTAAACTCCATAACGACAAGAAAGAGGGGTGTCATTATATAGAAAAAAAAATCATTCATAATAGACTTTTCATTGGATTGAATTTACCACCACATTTGAATAAGCAAAGAGAATAACAACCCTAATATTCTTAGATCATAATAAGAAAACACAAACTAAAGAAATCAAACTCCTCTACTTCTTGGTGCAATCCTTGGGGGCAAACGAGACCTTCTTCTGCACAAGATCATACCAAACTTTGAAGTTCATCTGAGATGCATTCCCGAAAGCGGAAAACTTATCATTAGCCACCACGGCAATGCAGACAACACCTTCTCTGACTTGGAGAAACGTATTTAATGGAGTCAGACGAACTTCAGCTCCGGTGAATCCATAAATCATGTCCGGTAATTTCGTGCCTGATTGATAGCACAAATTTCCATTCGGATCATCGATCGGAGGAGCGACAACGACCTCTTTTATCGCCGATACCAATTCCTTTAACACATTCGTAGGTAAAAAATTTGGGGTCACCCCACAATCAAAGAGCGCAATCCCACCTTCAGTTGGTGATAAATTAATCTTCTTGTTCCCCACTATGATGTATTCTAACATGAGAAAGTAAGAAGTATCACCTTCTTTGGTTACCAGAGGGGTCGAAACCACGCCCTCACCAGAAACAATAGCATCATCACCGAAATTCAGTATACTGGAAGATGAGAAATCCAATATTGGAACCAAACAATATGAGAATTTCCCATTGCCCACCTGAGAAACAAGAGAACTTTGGCCTAATCCAAGCCCAAACAGTCCGTCCTCATGCTTTTCGAAGTTACCAATGTTGTTGTGTCCACAACCGAATACAATGTTGGGAATTTGGACACTTCCACTACCAGTGGTAGAGTCAAACGTAAGTGTCTCAGTGGCAAGAAAACCAGATGTGTGAGAAATATCTCCATAACCGTATGAATAATTGCATACGTTAGGTTTTACGCACCCGTGTGGAATTTGTGGACCATTACAGAATACTGAGTTACAAGACAGATTTTGGTAAGTAGAAGATTTTGAGGGATCAAATAAGGGGTCCAACTGTTGGTAGCAACCATCAGGTCCATCACAAGGTACACATTGGGTCCAGATGAGATCACTTCCTGTGTCAAGGAGGCCACGGAATTTGACCGGTGGGGTGCCGATGGAGGCAAACATGAGATACTCGCCATTATTGGAAACTACAGATGATTGGATGCAGGAGGGAATGATGGACGAACGGTTTGCAGATGAACGGATTAACTGATCGACACGGTGATTGGATCGGACAAGGGCTTTTGTCATGCGGTCGTAGATGGTATCGGAAGGGTTATAGAAGGGAGAGAGAGGTGAGTCACGGTGGATGAGTTCTACGCTGAATCCACCATTACCAGCTTGGACAAATTCATTTGGTAGGGAGACAAAGAATGCTATAGAGAGGAGGATTGCATGGGCAGAAACTATAACATGTGCCATTGTTTCAAATAGAGAGAAAAGTGAAGAGGGGTTAATTTGAATGGAGAGTTGGGTTCATGTGAATTTATACAAATAGAGAGGAGTATTCATGCATAAACGCCATTAATGTTGGTATCGGGGGGGTTTAAGTGAGTAGATACGGGCGTGCCATTTTCTTAAACGTTGTTTCTTTCTATAGGAGTTTCTTTATGGAGAGGGATTGCATATTAATGACCAGGTAGTAGTCCGGGATTTGGATTTAAATATGAGGGTCTATAAGGCCACGTTTGGATACACACAAGATTTATATTTGGATTTAGTTGATATTTTGAGCTGGATGAGATCCTTAGATTTCAAATAAGCTACAACAGTGCAAAAAATTTCGATTTCCAAATCTGTTCTGCGAGAGAATATATGGAATTCAATATTTGTGGCAACTTCCTTCACCGTCGCTGCTCCTCGACGTTGCTCCGGCAGCAGCGAGACATCCCTCCCTCCCTCCCTCGCTTTCTCTCTCTCTCTTTTAAAACATGATCATGAAGATCATTAATGTATTTTGTGTCCAAAACTCAAATCCAAATCAAAATACAAATGCATGAGGTATCCAAAAGGGCCCTGGAGATTGAAGAAAATGTTTTTGCATGTGTGAGTTGAAGATGTACAAATTCAAATTTCCATGTAACTTAGAAAGCAGAAGCTTATTAATATAAAATCTTGGGAAATGATATCAGCACAACCATATTTTAATATTCTCACTCTTGTCTTTTAGTATTTAAAGAGCGGTCAAAAGGTTATTACATTTCCCAAAAAGCTCTCACAAGCCAATTAAATAAGAAAAGTCAGTTGGGTTTGTGCAAATATCAAAATATAGTTGTGCTGATAACATTTCCCAAAACTTTCATGGTAAAGGGTTGGATTTTTAGACGATTTTGCATAGCCACGCTTGCTCGTTGCGAGTATAAACCTTTAATTTGCATGTACATACATATGCAGGGTCCAGTACTATTTGGATCGTCCTATGGAGTGGGCATTACAGTACTTTTTGAAAACTACTGGACTATACAACCACACACCACACACACACACACACACACACACACACACACACACACACACACTGATGTGGATCAGGGGAAGCAACATATAAACAAACACACGCACGCACGCGCGCGCGCACACACACACGCACGCGCGCGCGCACACACACACACAGAGATGTGGATCTGTAGACACCCCATTTTGACCGAACCCTAATAAGCCCGGTCAGGACAGGAGCCCTATCAAACTAGTGTTTTAGCGCCCCCAATTTGTTCCTAAGGTAGGATAGGATCCCACTAAAGTTTCTGTAAAATTTTGTCAGAATCCAAGCACGTTTGCCTAGTAAACGAGCCGAGGTAAGTGTCGTGGTGCAAGTTTATAGGGGTGGCGATTTAGCCAGAAATAGGGGTGAGCTGGAACCTGGGAAACCAGTTCAAATTTTCTGTAATGGGTTGTCCAGGGAGATACAAGGGGTATACAGATTAGAGTGTAACAAAATTAGTTAGGGGAGAATCTTAGGAATGAAGCTTCCTAGGTGGTTAGGATTTCTTTGATCTTAACCCTTGAATCAAAAGGTGATTTGAAGGGTTAAGATCAAAGGGAGAAAAGATATTTTTTTTGCAAAGATTATTTCCCCCTTGTTTTCTACTTGGGCCACCTCTTTTGTAAGGCTAAAGTGTATAAAATGAGTATTAGGGGGTTGCCGTGGAAGAAAGAGGGGGTGGCAAAATGTGCCTTCTCTTGTACAAATACCCATCGAATCAGGGCATGGAGGGGTTCTGGATTTTGGAGAGAAAAACAGAGAGGGAGAGAAAAACAGAGAGAGGAAGAGAAATTCGGCCATTAACTTCGGCCATCTCCTCCGGCTCCATCTCAGCCGCACCACCTCCACCTCTATCCCACCACCTGCAACACCCAAACCCTCTCAAACCCACCTCCAAAATCCAACCCAAACCCTCTCAAACCCACCTCCAAAACCCGACCGACCACCTCTAGTACCACCACCATCTCCATCTTCCATCTTCCCCATTTCACCTCCATCTTCCACCTCCGACCATCATCTCCGGCCGAATCCCACCACCAATCTCCAACCGGGCTTGCAACCTTGACCAAATCCCTCTTCATGTAAAACCCCCAACCATCATCTCTTTCACCCAAACCCAAATCCGGTCATAAACCTCGTTGAATCCGACCAAACCCCTCTCAAAACCGCTCCATTAAAATTCCGACAGACCCCGTCTTCCACCTCCAATACCCAAACCCACTTCGTTTTCTCCATTGTTTCCGAGAAACCCCATCTCCGGCCACCATTTTTCCGATCACCACCATTATCATCTTCCATTTCTATTCTCCCACTACATCCCCCAATCCCATCTCCTCTAATCTCGTTCTGGCCAGCCATCGTCCCCATTTTATTTTATTTTATTTTATTGTGAGCAGAGAGCTTTGATTTCTAAAGAAAAAGGGGGGTAAGAGCTGCAAAAAAAGGAGTAAGAGCTACATCGTCCCCATCAACCACCCTCTTATTCACAGCCATATCCTCCCTCTCTTCTCCGTTTCCAAACCGACCACCATCTTTTACAGATTTTACCCAAACCAGGCCCTAAACCCATTTCATTTCCACACCCAATTTCAGCTATCCTCTACATCAAATCAATGGGGATTCCATCTTCTTTTCCCCACCTCTTGGATTGCCCCCCACTACCTCAGCCACTACCTCATGTTTTCATCTCAGGTAATTTCATTTGAGCTATTTCCTTGTCATTTTCATGGTCTGAATATTTAACTCTCTACTTAGATTGGTTTTAAATTTGCTGCTCAGAATGGTTCTTGTGCATAATATTTGATGTTCATTTCGTTTCAGCTGAGATTTGATCCATGTTGTGGCTATAATAAGTACATGAATCATCTAGGGTTATGTTCTTTTTTTTGTTTTTGCATTTGAAGCATCTGTGATTGTCATAAGATCGATATCTCCATATATTTGTTGATTGTTTTCCCATCAAGTAAATTGTCTGTCCTCATCTTTTGATTGGGAGGCGATATGTGATGAATAGATAGTGAAGCTCAAAGTCCATGGGTTCTAACCCAAAGGGTCTTCATGTTAAATGTATTTTCCTTTGTTTATCAGGATTATAATCTCAACTCCAAAATAGATCTGAGCTCGTAGTAATCTGTAAAAGCATTGCAGGGCCTTGAATTTACCAGTCTATTCATATGTTGCATGAGTTACTGTGTTTGACAAAGATTATGACATGATCCTAAATATGTGTTTGATGTGATACTCATATTGTTCCTAGTCGATTTGTATTTCAACTCCAAAGGGTATCTGAGTTCGTATCACAAGTAGGTGTTCAATGAAATATCAAGGTCTAATGGTGTTCATATCATTGCTCGTCATATGGCTGAATTTATGGGTTCCATGTCAGTAGTTTGCTATGAACTATATGCATTTTATTTGATAAGTTGTATGTGGAAATCGATATTGGAATAAGGTTTAGCTGCTATGCCTTTGAAAATCTTGGGGTTATCTTACACTCTTCAAATTAATTTTATGAAGTCTTGATTATTGGAGATTTGAGTTTGAGGGCACTACACTGCTTCTGCTATCACGTGTCTTTATATTCTTTGGTCATGATTTGTACTTGTAGGGGTGGGGAATGCTAATTAGAAGCCTTTAAGGATTTGGTTAGATGTGATCACCATTTATCCATGCATGTTTGAGTTATTGTATTGATTCCATGTATCTCAAAATTTGTATGACCAAACTGTCATTTGTCTCTACTTGGGAAGTGATCATGTGCTCACATTCATATAAAGTACTGTTTTCTTATGGTTGTTTGTAGTACCATACGCTATTTGCACTATTGGAATACAGGGGAATGTCCTGTCTATTTTGATGAGCTTTTTCTCGTGTATCTCTTTGAAATCACAGGTTTTGATAGATATTTTCTTTATTATAAAAAAGGCAAAGTAATGTCTGTCACAATCCTCTTCAAACTCCATGTGGTGTTCTGTTTTCAGAAATCTGCCTTTTGTTATCCTCATCAGTTTGGTTCTTTGTGGAACAAGTCAATCGAGATATTTGATTTTTTTTTACCCTATCTAAGTGACTTCCGTTCTTGTGAAGCAAGTCGGTCGACATGATTGATCCGTATTAGTTGAGCCGACTTCGTTTCGTATGGAACAAGTCGATAAGAGGGGCAAGCCACTCTCTATTTCCTCTTGCCCCCCCCCCCACTCCCTTTCGAGTTTTGCCCCAGTACTTGAGACCTTTCATAGGGCTTCTTTGACCTTTGTCTATTCACTACTCCCGTAGGATTTTCGGAATTGCTTTCTCTTTGGAGATATAATTCTATTTTCCGGGGTTACTTCTAGCGTGTTTTTTGGGATTCTCTTTGAGTCGAAAGATTTTATTGATTTTTCAGAAAACTTCTTTCATATTAGGGCGATGAAGGCGCTAGCCCAAGCCCATTCTTAGGAAGCTCGCCAAGTCCCAGTAGCACTTCCCTTTCTCTTTTAGGAAGACTTTCCCAGTCTTTTAGATACTCTTAGATTTTAGTTCCCTTTATCATTGGAAGGGCAATGATAGGGATACTTTGAGCCCTCCTTTGTATATAGGAGACTTGCCCAGTCTCATCAGAACCCTTGTTTACGTCATTTGTGTCTCAGAGACAAGCCTTGTCTCATATCTAGAGTTTCTCCTCTTTTAGAGCGAGTCTTTGACTTGGTAGTGTTATTAGAGAGTCTCTGACTCATTTGTACTCCCTCCCTAGTGTTATTAGTTAGGTGTTTTTCCATTAAAGACTAACTCAGTCATATAGAGCCTTCCTTGCTTGGGATCTTTGTAACAACCCAAAAAAAAAAAAAAAAAAAAAAAAAAAAAAACTCGGAATTCCGAGAATAATTCTCGGAACTCCGAGAACTACTGGAGAGATCTAGGAACTCCGAGAAAATAACCTCGGAATTCCGAGAAATCGGACAGTAGTTTTGGAATCCGGTTCTCGGAACTCCGAGAGCATTTCTCGGAACTCCGAGAATTCTCGGAACTCCGAGAAAATGCCTCGGAACTCCGAGAACGTCGCGGATTGAGAATCCGAGAGTTTCCAAACTCTCTATGAAGTGCCGATTTCCATCCTTTTTGGTAAGTTAACACCCAAACAAACCCTAGAAAGATTCATGACCATATATATACACTATCTTAACCTAATGTTCTTCATAAATCAAAACCCTAAAACCTAAGGAGAGTAAGAAAAGGAGAATTCAAGGAAAGGGAGAAGAAGGAAGGGCTTTCAACTCCAAGATCCATCAAGCTTCATTCAATCCTCTCAATTCAAGTAATCAATCACATCAATCAAACCAATCCATTCAAAGGCAAAGGCAAGATTTCGGATTATGTTTTGTAATCTATACTATAACTAGAGTTCTTGAAAATTTAGATAAAACCTCTTATGTTTTTGTTTCTTGATTCTTGAATCCAATTCATGGCTTTCATTGAAAACCCACAACCCTATGATGGAGATGATTTAAAGGCCATAGTTTCATATACCCTTGATACCATTTCCCTCGTACCCAAAAAGGGGCGAGAAGGTCAAAAGAACTACGTGAACTCCTCGTACAAAAACAGTGCGAAAGGTATCCTCGTACAAAAACAGTTCGAAGGTTATAATTCTACATGGGTATCATTGTGTATAGAAATTAATGGGGAAGGAAAGGGAAGAGCATAGTCTCTAAACGATTTTAGAACCTTAGATTCTAATGACTAGAGCAATAGTCTCTAATGAACAATCATATTTAATAAAGAGTCCTATTTGCAAATTCAAAGGTGCTATCAGAAAAACCTCTATATTATTGCTTATTGTTGCACCAAATACCATGTCTTTCTTGATATGCTAAATTTCTTTGATATGCCTCTAATATGAGATGATTATATCTTTACATCTTCAATTGCCTAAGTTAAGTTTTATTACTCTGCATAACCGTTATTCTTGCATCCTGACCTTTAAAACTTTTCAACAGACTTTAATGGCGAAAATCCAGAAAACCAGCAAATCGATCAAAACGAAGGAGCATTTGCTGATGAGATGACCTAGGCAATGGGATGGGGAGAGATGGCATAGTTTAGGCAGTTATTTATTTCTTTTAGTTTTCTTTCCAAAGTCCTTTGGGGCATGGATATTTAATTTGGCAAATTTGTGGAGTTATTATTGAAAGTATTGGAATAAAATTCTCTTCCCTTATTTTTGTCTCTATTTCATTAAATAAATGATTTGTTTTTAACTAAGACTTCCGCTGTATGAAAGAATGAATGTGTTTTGTGCCTCTTTTATTTTTTTGAGAGGCGTAGCAATCCGGATTTTTGGGGCTCGTTTGCTCTGTTTTATAAAGAGCTAGGCTCAGAATTGCCTCAAAATTTAGCCTGAGAATCCGGGTCGTTACAATCTTAGATTGTTTTCTCTGTTCTTGGGGCACTAATTTTCTTGTTGTGGTTTGTCTCTTTGAGACACTAGTTGCTTATTCGGGATTTTCCCTTTTGATTTAGGGCTTTGCCCTAGTTTGTGGTTATGCTTGCGTGTTCCCTTTAAGATTGAAAGGATTTAAAGGTCCAGAGCATTGGAGAAGCTTTAAAATCTAAAAATATTAGAAATTTGAAACTCAAAAACATTTGAAAACTTTAAAAATATAAAAAACATTTGAAAAACATTAAAAAACCTTAAATCAGCTAAAGTGTTGAGTTTTGTAGCGTATTAGGAGAGTTCGTTTCGAACTACGTTGGCTTGATCCTCTTCCACGAGGTATGTAGTGCAGCTTGGGATCTTCATCCCAAGTCCAGCCAAACTTTGTAAATAAATGCTTTAACCTTTTTTCTTCAAAACCTTGTTTTCAACAAGATCTTCCTAAAGTTAGGAGTCTGTCCTAGATAGAGAGTTTTAAAGTTAGGAGTTTGTCTTTGATTTGTTGTGTACTTGTTTGTGTTTGTTTTAGAGTTAGGGGTTTGTCCTAGAGTTATAGGAGCGCCTCCGTCCGGTCAGTTGGCGATCCACATCGCCGACTGATGACTAAAATAAGATGCGTTAGTGATCCCATTGTTTTCTTTAGGAAACACAGCCTAGTTACACATAGGTTGTAGGAACCACCTGCATTAGCTTAAGGCTAACTTGCATTTATTTATGGCATATAGGGTGTCCTAAAATCTACAATTCACTGAAATCTAAATGATCGTTCAAGAAGCTTTAAGAACTAGTCCGGTCTTTTAGGTCGGGTATAGGATAGAGGTTTAGGTGTCTTAGGCATCCTAGCTTAGAATAGGCGCGAAGAACTACGTTGCTCTGATTCTCGTGGAGGCGGGGATACGTAGGCTTCTTTGGATGAATATCAGACCATCCGAGGACTCGGGCTAAATCGTTTAGAGTCTTAGGATTTGTTGTTTTGTTATGTTATGTGTTCTGCTATGTTTTCTTACTTTTATGCGCAGACCTTATACCTTTAGCTGTAGCATGCATGTGTTTGCCCACCAGAACTTAGACACCATTTAGACATGTCACTTATAACCTAACTATGCTTAGGCAACATATCTTTTATTTTGTCTTATATGTGTTTAATATTTCATCCCCGAGTCATGCATGATTAGGTAGACGTCCACTTGGGGATATTTCGTTCCCATTTCACATGACTTTCGCCCAAAACTCTTCGAGGTTAATAATAAATGGCATAAGAGACCAAGTGCTTGCACTCGGACGAATTGGGGGTGCTCTTCGAACCTTCCCCATTCGTAATCCCCAATTCATAATCAGGCACAAACCTTTTGTATCTCTGGTTATCCGTTGCAGACAGAGCATTTATTTTGGTTCCATGGCGTATCCATGGATGGTGACTCTGAGTTATTTTTAGGTACATCTTGGTTTCGAGCCCTGGCTCTGGATTAGGATGTATCTCATTCGTTTTGTATCGCCACTCATGCTATGCTGTGAGAGTGGCACCTATTTTGAGAGTTCATTGGTAGAGCTCTCCTTCACATGTGGAGATCTTAGAGGATTGCAGGGGGATCTCGCATCCCTCGTCGCACTCGTCCTCTCAGGATCGGGGTCCACATGATCAACGAAGTAGAAGTAGCGTAGGTGTAGGATTTAGTCAAGAAGAATCTTAGTGTCGCTGAGGAACCGGATTGCAGGGATCTAATTCAGCAAACGTTGGACTGAGGAACCTGGATCTAAGGCCGGAAATTATGCAAAATAAAACTTTGTATTTCAAGAACCTTAAGAACTCCATTCATTTCCATCACCAGAAGAGAAAAGACAATATACAACTAGGAGGAAATCAAAGATTTTTAGGACTGATTTATAAAGAAATTTAAAATTGCATAATGAGGATTCAATGGCAAGAACAAGAGATGTAAAGTAGAGATGAAAATCTCTTATACAAAGGGAAACTCCAACCTCTTAGCCATGGAGGAAGAAGCTCCTCTCCTAGATCTCCAAGCTCTCTCCAAAACTCCAACCGAATTCTCTGTTCTCTTTCATCTCCAAAAAAGGTCCCCTCAAGAGAACCCCTCTTGCCTATTTATAGGCAATCAGGAAGAGTCTAGAACCTTCCATCAGCTGTCTTAAATGGCTGAGGTGGCATGCAAGTGGCAATGGACACCTACATGCTACATACCATCTCTTTATACATGTATCCTCACTACATTCCTCATGCCTCATAAAATGTACATAAAACATCATATGAAGGTGAAGTAGTCCAATGCCACCTGAAAATGATGTGGTCCACGCCCAATCATATTTTGTAGGAGCTCGTCCAAGTAGAAGGGAATTCGCCCGTGTCAACACCATATTACAGTGTGTCATGAGATAAACTCTCAAGCGCCAAGTAAAATATTCATGGCTGTTAATCTTGCCAATCCAAAGCCTTGAGGTGTCTCACAACCTTCATAACCCTTGAGAGGGCCCGTTTTCCCTACCTTTATTCTTTGTGGAGGAAAACTTAAAAAAAAAAGACAAAGTTCCTACCTATACTACCACGTGCCCAATAATTCCGCAGCCGGGACCCGATCCACATCACACATGAGATTAAATGGTGTCCAAGTGCAATGATCGAGTTAGATGGATCATCACTGGACAAGCTACATGTGTTGCACCGGCATAGGATTTTAAAGAAGAAACTTAATCCTGATGGATCCATAGCTTGGTAAAAGCACGTATAGTAGCTACGAGCTCTACCCAAGTCAGTGGGCTAGACTACTTTGATGTTTACTCATCGGTCTATCATTTGGCAACGATAAGAATTCTTCTTTCTTTGACATCTATTTAGCATTATGTTGTGCATCAAATGGATGTAAGGATGGTTTCTTTAATGACGACCTCACAGAGGAAATCTACATGAACCAACCTGAAGGGTTTGTCATGAAAGGTTTTGAGAACAAAGTTTGTAAGTTAAACAAATCTCTGTATGGTCTTAAACAAGCACCTAAAATGTGGCATCAAAAATTCGACAAGGTAGTAAAGAGCTTTGGTTTTCAGACCAGTTACTCTGATAATGTGGGACCCGACCTCGAGGCTAACGGCAGATGAGACCCCGCGGCCTCTTGATCTCCACCCGTGATAGGAGAGCTCTACCAAGGACCTCTCGAAAAAAGTGCCCTCACAGTCTGAGTATGGCGTGTGAAATACCTCTTGATCCAGAGTAAAACTCCAAACCAAGACGTACCTTAAAAAAACAAGAGTCGCCATCCAAGGATTAGGTCCTTGGAACCCATAGTGAACTCTGTGCAACGGATAACCAGAGGTAAATAGGTCCGTGCCTAGTTATGAGTGGGGATGGTGTTAGGCACCCCACTCGCCCCGAGCGTACTCAGTCTCTAATGCCATTTGTTATTATTTTTAAAGAATTTTGGGCGAAAATCGTGTGATGGGAACCGGCATCCCCGAGAAAGAACGACCTAACTAAACATGCATGCCCCGGGGATGGGCGAAAAGAAGAAAACATCTAAGTGGCGGAGGGTCGGTATCAGTATCACCTGACATTGAAATAAACGCTAGAGGTCACCATCTTCCCTCTCGTGAACTCTAGGGAAGGCAGAGAAGACTAGAGTCATCTCAATATCAGATAACCCTGCTACGTGCCTCCTCAAAACATACAAAGTCCTATGGAGAGTTGATATCAGTACCACCTGATATTGAGATTGAGTACTAGAGTCTGTCGTCTCCTCCTCTCAGTTTAAACCTCTCATCGCTCATAAGGAGGCATAAAATCCTAGTTACTGATCCAATATCAGGTAATCATGATACCAGTCCCTAAGTCACAATCTAAAAGAAATAGAAAACATCCACATACACAACTACAGCTAAGGAGGCAGAAGCAGATATCAACATATATATTCAATAGTAAAGCAGTAAATAGCTACAGCTAGCAGGTAAGAGCTACAGCTAAGCATGTGAGTAAGCAGGTAAATAAAGTAATAAAGTAAAGAGGTAATCATAACATGAAAGAAAACACACTATCATGCACCTATGGCAAAACACAACAACATGCAACAAACCACAAACTCTAGGACAGACTCCTATAGAAAGACAATATAAATAACTTGTGAAAGACATTATAAATATTTTGTGATTGGACTCAGGATGCCGGATGCAAGTCTGAGCTGCCTACGTACCCTGTGAAAAGGGATCAAGCCACCGCAGTTTGGAACAACTTTTCGAATTACATCTCGACAAGACTAATTCCTAAACTAATGGACAGTCTCCTAAGGTGAGACAGCCTCTAAAGATAGGACAAACTCCTAACTCTAAAGGTAAGACTGATTCCTAAGATAGGACGAACTGACTCCTAAGGTAGGATGGACTATCTTTGACATACTAGGACGACAACTAGTCACTTATTTATTATGTGATTTATATTGAGAGATAAATACTCACGATTTGCATAAATAACCTAATTTGTGAATACATGTGAGCTTATCTATAATCACGGGAATGTGTACTCATCTAGAATCATGGGAACATGAATTCATTGAATGCATATATCTGATATTTATGTGGTATATTTGATATGTTATACTTAGTATGCTCTATGAATTTGAGATTAATAGATATAATATATAGTAAACAATATAATTTGTGGATTATATTTTGTGACATTAAATACATACTCTTTACATGAATTGTGTGGGGGTACTCTTTAACACAGAGATATATCAAGACATCATATTCAGTAATTGCTCATAAATGTGGGGGTAGATGAAATTATTTCATAATTGTGATTTAAGAGCATTTGAACATAAATAGTGGAATATGATGAAAATCTCTATATATTGCCTCAGTCTTGAAAAAAAAAATAGTATGATTTGATTATCATAAGTGACAATCAATGATGTTATATATTGATAGATATTGTGTTAAATGCATTATGATTGGGTTATCATCAGTTGGTATTCATAATGTGAATATATGATTGACATAATCATAAAGTGAACATCTTTTTTATTTGAAAATACATGGTTATAGAGTATCATGTATATAGTAGCATGCTATATAGAGAAATTATTTCTTCAAAATTATATCAAGTATATCTACTTTGAGAAGATAGTATGCATAACTAAGAAAATATTTTGAGCATTTTGAATTTGAGTAAATTCAAGATTGCGTATATGATTCGAGTTGAAGTAAATCCAAGATTGCAAGTTAGATTTGGATTTGAAAATCTAAGCAAAAAGATGAAATATGGATTCAAAATCCAAATGAAAGTTATGATTCGGATTTAAGTAAATCCAAGAGCATAAATGTGAATCTAGTTTTTATAACTGGATGAGAAACTGTTGTTTTTGGTTGTCCAAAGAAACAGTGAAGTATTATGCTATTATTCATAAGATTGCAATAGTGACACCGAGAGTCACTAAAATGTAAATTTTATTATCCATGAGATCAGAGTAAGTGGAAATATATTGAATTTTGAAATACATATATCCATATTCAAAAAACTATTAAGGGAAGGGGAGTGCGCATATACCCTCTTACGAAGTTATGATAAAGAGATAGAATATGGAAAAACCTCGAGGGAATTGGGGTTATTACTAGCAAGTAAGGCATCCGAGTGAAAGCCTACTCTCTAATGGTGATAGTCTTCAAATACAGAATGGTATGCGATCACTCTTCACATTAGGAGTTCAAAGGAGATCACTAAGTGATGTCTTGATAGAAGTTTAGCGAGAGGCTATACTTTTAGGTGCATTAAATTTCATAAGAGTATTTGAGACGACTCTTATCAAAATACCATTTCTGAGGTAATGCACTGTCTACTTTCGCAGCGTACGGTGAGGCTGAATTTTTTAATTCTTAAAAGACTTATAGGTCTAGTGGGGGTGAATAAGTTGTTGCGAAAGCACCCTTGATTAGTCTTCCTATTCAAGTGAGGAAGTCAGGGTCGCTTCCTATGAACTAGACTAGTATAGTTCTAAAGCACTTGCAAAACGAGGTGAGCACATGACCTAAGTAAATAAAACGCGCGACCGCCACGTGAAGTGCCCATGATATATTGCGTTGTAACTAACCTATTACACTCATATTGAGAAGATTAAGGTAATCATCCTCTTATCATATGGAGTGGTAGCTTCATTTTGCTCAATATATTATTTTATTTTACGTACTTTTTATATTTTAAAAATAGTGGGGGATTGTTGGATATTTTTGAAATATTTTATTTTATAAAATGAAAAAATGAGATTTTACAAAGGGACACTTCTTTTTATGTGAAAAGGTATTTCTAATCAAAAGACACTTATGTTATGGAAAGGTGTTGTTTTAAATGAAAGGGTTCATTTGAAAGGGTCCTTTTGTGTCTTTTTACCTTCTATAAAAGAAGACTTGGGATCTCATTTTAAGGAGTCGTTTTCCTCTTTATTCTTTCTATTTTCTTGTTATTTAAGGGCATACTGGTTGCTTTGAACTTGGGTTGCAGCCCTTGTTCATAGTGTAGGCATTGTATCCTCGGGACTTATTTCCATGGTAGCCACCTGCATAAGTGGGGAAATTAAAGTCTTTGAGAAAAAGCCTTTTGCTTGCCTTGCCTACTTCTCTTCCTCTCTTATTATCTTCCTTTGTTCTAAACAATTTTGTTCATCCACCATACCAATTTGTCCCAACAACAGATAGCCCATTATCATCTCTAAGCAAAAATTAATTGGAGCAAACATCACTAATATTTAGCACAAATAAGGCTTATGTTCAGGAGACTGGTCATAACCGCATGGGGCCGGTGGCTAATACCTTCTGTCCCCATAAGCAGACAACGAATCCAAGCTAAGCAATACAGACATTATTTGCAGTCATTCATCGGTGTTGGGCCCAAACCTAGGTGGCGACTCTAGTCTACTTTCTGTGGACCCTGAATTCATGGAAAATATGAAATTATGCAGAAAATGTGAAAATAATGCCATAAACATAAAAACAATGCCAAATGTGGGAGGATGGAATAACAACCGGCGATCAGGAGAAGGAAACGAGAGCGGTCTTCTATTTGAAATTTCCCATTTCGAGAACTGACTAGCCTCGCCGCTCGCTCGGGCTGTAGCGCGGGTCCGACAGACTGTTACCATCTTCTTTAACCCATTCTTTCAATCGCGTTGACTTTCTTCTTTGCTTGTAGGGATGGAGTTCAAGCCACCTTGCCTCATAGACAAGGTTACAGGTAAATTTCCTTTGTCTCTTTAAGTTTATTAGAGAAGTTGTAAGTGACATAAAAAATGGTTAAAAATTTGAAATACCATCTCCTTTTCTTCCTATAACTACATATTTATGCATTGCAATTTATGGATTAGGTGATATAGGAAAAAAAAGGTAATTGTCTAGTTTTCTTATTTTTTTATAAGCTCATGAATTTCATTATTTTGAGTAATGCAAAAATATATATGCTTTTATATGAGGTGAAAATGGAGACTGATAATACAAGCCACAATTCATGACTTCACTATTGAAACTATTATTGTTAAGAAATGATAATATTTAGTTGTCAACCATGGATCTCATAGAGATTTGAGAGGGCATGATTGGTATGAGCCTGTAAAGTGGATAAAAATCAGGAAAAAGTCATTCCGAGTGGAGTTTCTTGTTGAAAAAATTGAGGGTACTGTTGTTGATAGAAAACAGAAACTTGTTGCTTCAAGGCGTGATATCACTTTCCTTAAGATAAGATTCGCCCCCACTAGTAGTGTGCAAAGGGGATCCGCGAATTGCCTCCAAGATACAATGAAGCCTAGTAGGGAAGCCCTACTAATGTTTGATGACGCGTAGCACTAGCGGAATCAAACCCGAAATGGCCTTCCGAAATTTCAAGCCTTAGAGAAATTTCTAGATAATGTATCTGCAGAAAAACAGTATCTAGAACAGTAAACAAAAGAAAAACAGTATGTAGAAATACTTGGGGATTTTGTAGGAGTGTAGAAGAAAGTGTAAAGTGTATCAGAATTTCCAATTCGTTTTTTCTATATGAAATGACCGAATTCTGCACATTTTGTAGACCACCTGGTGTCTTTTCAGTGTGAAAACACCTCTACAGGGCACCTTTCCATAATGTTTGAAATCTGACCGTTAGATCGCACCCATTGATATTGAACGGTCCTGATCGATCCTAGATGTGACTGTTGGTTTGAGTAAAACCTCTCTCCAACCAAGTCATCGTCAAATCAACCATCTATGGTGTGGATCGCACCCCTTGGCACTTGACCGTTGGGGGAAGGGACACAACCCATTTGATCACACCCTTTGACCGTTGGAGTTATGGGCCCGTTGGGCCAACCATTAGGCCCGAACCGAAGCCCAACTCAACCGGTCGGCTTGATGGGCCTACGAACTATTTGGCACACCCATCCAACCGGTCCACCTTCATCTTGATCCAACGGTGCAGATCAAATCTAGAAAAATTAAAGTGCAAAGTGCACCTAAAAAAGCGCCAATAAAGCGCCACTATGCGCCCTATAGCCCATTGCCCACGCCGCGCGCGCGCGTGCGCGTGCGCATGTGCGAACGGTGCGTTGCACCGTCCCGCGGGTCCAACCATGGGTTCAACCCAATGTGCAATCAAACAAGTAATAGAAAAGTGTAGTGCTTTATAAGCCCTTCTCTTTCTTTTCTCTCATCCGGTACGGGACTATCTTTTCAACTACACTTCTACATCCTTTTGTAAAAGCAAATCTTTCCAAGAAAACATTTTCTTTTTCCCAAACGCTTTTTATAAAACATTTTCCAAAACACTAATACATGATTTTGAAAATCCAAAATCACTAACAATCCCCCACCATTTTCAAAATCAAAGAAAATTTTCTCATCAGGCTTGGAAATCTTATGCATAGATGAAGGTATCTCTCGATTTGAACCTTCACTTAGTGAGGACACATCAAAGTTAACCAGAATTGCATAGTAGACGTATCTTTGAACTAGTTATTCTATTTGGTTAACCGTATACGTCTCACACACAAGATTTCACTTCTTTGGGCAATTTCTAAAACCGACACATGTATTGGCCTTGTGTCTATATCTTGGTTTCATGAGCACTCTAGAGACTAGCCAGGTCTCATAGGAAGCGGCACCACTCCCACACTCACATAGGTAGGCTTATCAAGAGTGCCCCTGTAACTAAAACACTACAACACTATGTTATAAGCCTATTAAGAGTTTAAATACTCAGCCTTCTCCTTTTAAACATTACAGGTACCAAGCACTTTACCTTGGGATGACAAATAATACAGATTATAGTGCTTGCAATCACTCCATATGATGTATTTGGACTCATTGAAGTCAAGATTGATGTTTATTCAAGTGTTGAGTTGAGGTTCCATCATTGGTGACTATTGGCTAATGGCTTTAACCCCATCCCTAATGATGTTTTAAACACCAGATCTCTTGCAAGAGCTTTAGTGAATGGATCAGCCAAGTTTTGGCTCGATCTCACAAAATCAATAGTTACTACTCCATTAGTAAGTAACTCTCTTATAGTACTATGTCTAAGTCCTATATGTCTGGACTTACCATTATAAACATGATTATATGCCCTTGATAGTGTGGCCTGACTATCACAATGGACATAAATCGATGGCATTGGTTTAGACCATAACGGAATTTCCAATAACAAATTCCGAAGCCATTCCGCCTCTTTACAGCATGCTGCCAGAGCTATAAACTCTGCTTTCATAGTTGAAGTTGTTATGCATGTCTGTTTCTTAGAGGCCCAGGAGACTGCTCCCCCACCAAGGATGAAAATTCACCCACTAGTTGATAAATGGTCTATACGCTCAGTTATATAACTAGCATCAGTGTATCCTTCTATTACAGTTGGATACCCACTATAACATAAACCATAGTCTATAGTTTTCTTTAAATATTTTAAAACTCTATAGACTGCATTCCAATGAGAAAAACTAGGATTACTGGTAAACCTACTAAGTTTACCTACAACAAATGCTATGTCTGGCCTAGTACAAGTCATAGCATACATAAGACTACCAATTACACTAGCATACCCTAGCTGAGAAATAGTCCTACCAGTATTAAGATACAACTTTATATTTGGGTCAAAAGGTGTTGAAATGGGTGAACATTCAAAATGGTTAAATTTTTTGAGAACTTTCTCAATATAATGTGATTGTGTTAGAATAAGACCATTATCCTGTCTTATGATTCTAATACCCAAAATCACATCAGCTTCACCCATATCTTTCATATCAAAGTTTTGAGAAAGAAATAATTTAGTACTTTGAATGCTTTCAATATCAGTACTAAAAATTAACATGTCATCAACATATAAACAAATAACAACACCTTTGCCACCCTTAAATTTACTGTATATACATTTATCTGACTGATGTATCTTATAACCATTTGACACTAAGACTTTATCAAATCTTTCATGCCATTGTTTAGGGGCTTGCTTAAGCCCATACAAAGATTTGATAAGCTTACATACTTTATGCTCTTGGCCTGGCAGAATAAATCCCTCAGGTTGTTCCATATACACTTCTTCATCAAGTTCACCATTTAAGAATGCGGTTTTAACATCCATCTGGTGAATGTGAAGTTTGTATATGGAAGCAAGGGCAATCAACACTCTAATGGTAGAAATCCTAGCAACAGGTGCATATGTGTCAAAGTAATCAATACCGGGTTTTTGAGTAAACCCTTTGGCAACTAACCTTGCCTTAAACTTTTCTATGGTCTCATCTACTTTGATCTTCTTCTTGAAGATCCATTTACATCCTATAGGTTTAGACCCAGGTGGTAGATCAACCAAAATCCAAGTTTTATTACTCATGATAGAATCCATTTCGTCATTAATTGCTTCTTTCCAAAAGGCAGTATCTTGTGACTTTATGGCTTCTCCATAGATTTGAGAGTCACTTTCTATGCTTAAGTTTAACAAGACAGAACCTTGGAGTTTTTCTCTTGTCCCTTCTACCAGGTAGGTTACAAAGTCAGGGCCAAAACTCCTATCCCTTCTATCTCTTGAACTTCTTCTTATTTTACTAGGTTGTACACTAGGTTCACCAACTTCTGTTTGTGATTCTAAAGGATGATCTATAGAAGTTGTAGGTTCAATTTCTTTAGGAATTGAAGTGAACCTATTTTCATAGAAAAAGGCATCTCTAGACTCAATTATGGTATTGACATCTATGAAATCATTAGGTTCTATAACTAAGAACCTATAGGCCTTACTGTGACTAGCATATCCCAAAAAGATACACTCAATACCCTTTTCACCTAATTTCCTTAACTTAGGTTTAGGGACTAACTATAGATCTACAACCCCAAACTTTAAGGTAACTTAAGTTTGGTTTTCTTTTCTTCCACAATTCATAAGGGGTTATATTAAATTTCTTACTAGGTACCCTATTCAAAATGTGACAAGCCGTAAGTAAGGCTTCACCTCAAAAACTCTTATTTAAACCAGAATTAACAAGCATAGCATTAATCATTTCAGTAAGTGTCCTATTCTTCCTTTCTGCTACACCATTTTGTTGTGGTGTATAAGGGGCAGAAGTTTCATGGACTATACCTACTGATTCACAGAAATGAGGAAAGTGATATTCACCACCTCTATCTGATCTGAGACATTTAATGCTTGTTATACATTGGTTTTCGAATTCAGTTTTATAAATCTTAAATTTTTCTAAAACCTCATCTTTATGACTAAGTAGATAAACATAACAGTACTTAGAATAATCATCAATAAATGTAACAAAGTACTTTTTACCTCCCTTTGTGGGAACACTATGTATGTCACATACATCACTATGAATTAAATCTAACAACTTAGAAGTTCTATCTACTTTAGAAAATGACTTAGTGATTATCTTGGTTTGCATGCATGTTTTACATCTATCTACTAAGTCATTTTCATATTTAGGAATTAAGGTTAACTTAACCATATCATTCATTTTCCTAGTATTTACATGTCCTAAACGATTATGCCATAAAGATAAAGAAGAATCCAAAACATAAGCAAAGACATTCACTTTATTGATATTAAGTTTGAACATCCCTTCATACATATATCCCTTCCCAACAAAAGTACCCCCCTTAGAAAGAATAAATTTGTCAGATTCAAATACAAGTTTGAAGCCATTCTTGTTGAGAATACTTCCAGACACTAAGTTCTTTCTAACTTCTGGTACATGGTAGACATCGGTTAGAGTGAGTCGCTTGCCGGATGTGAACTCAAGTTCCACCTTGCCCTTCCCTTTGACTTCTGCTGTCGACGAATTTCCCATGTATAACACGCTTATCTTCAACTGTTTCATAAGTTGAAAACAGGTTCCTGTCTTTACAGACATGCATCGTCGCACCAGAGTCAATCCACCAATCATTGCCATCTTCAAGCATATTTGCCTCTGAAATCATGGCGACAAACTTTTCTTTGTCTGTTGGTGCACCCGACTTCTTATCCTTAAGAAGTCGGCACTCACTCTTGTAATGGCCTGGTTTGCCACAATTGAAACAAGCACCCTTTCTTTTCTTATTCTTATTAGTCTTCTTTTCAGGGTGTTTGTTTCTCTTCCAATTGCCTTTTCCTTGTTGGTTCGAATTCTTGACATTTTCCACCAAATGGATCTTAGAGGATACAGTTTCATTTTCTTTCTTGTCTCTGATTCTTGACTCTTCCTCAATCCTGGGGCATTGAGCCAAGTCTTCAATAGACATTTTCTCTTTCTTGTGTTTTAGACTTTTTCTAAAGTCTTTCCAAGTTGGTGGAAGTTTGTCAATAATTGAAGGGACAGTGAAGGAATCATCAAGAAGGATGCCTTGCAAATGAATTTGACTAATTACATGTTGTATTTCATGTAATTGATCAATAACAGACTTATCATCTACCATTTTAAAATTTAAAAATTGACTCACAGTGAATTTCTTGCTACTGGCATCTTCCGCCAAGTATTTGGCTTCAAGTGCATTCCAGATTTCACTTGCTGATCCCATGCCTTGATATATGTCAAATAGTGTATCTGACATAGCATTTAGGATGTGCCATTTGCAAATATAGTCATCCTGTTCCCACTTCATCCTTGCACGAGCCTCCACCAAAGTTTCATTTTCATTTGCTGCCGGCTTTAGAGTAGTGAGAACCCGGACCACTTTGAGTGATGTCAAAATGAAGTGCAACTTCTTCTGCCAGCGCTTGAAATTTTCTTTGCCGAAACGTTCGAGTTTGACAAAGTCTTGGGTCATTTGACGAACCGAATAAAGTGCCATTGAAACAACAATAGTGAATCTTGTCTTAAGATTGTTGAAAAAAGTGAGGGTACTGTTGTTGATAGAAAACAGAAACTTGTTGCTTCAAGGCGTGATATCACTTTCCTTAAGACAAGATTCGCCCCCACTAGTAGTGTGCAAAGGGGATCCGCGAATTGCCTCCAAGATACAATGAAGCCTAGTAGGGAAGCCCTACTAATGTTTGCTGACGCGTAGCACTAGCGGAATCAAACCCGAAATGCCCTTCCGAAATTTCAAGCCTTAGAGAAATTTCTAGATAATGTTTCTGCAGAAAAACAGTATCTAGAACAGTAAACAAAAGAAAAACAGTATGTAGAAATACTTGGGGATTTTGTAGGAGTGTAGAAGAGAGTGTAAAGTGTATCAGAATTTCCAATTCGTTTTTTCTATATGAAATGACCGAATTGCAAAGTGCGCCACTATGCGCCCTATAGCCCATTGCCCACGCCGCGCGCGCGCGTGTGCGAACGGTGCGTTGCACCGTCCCGCGGGTCCAACCATGGGTTCAACCCAATGTGCAATCAAATAAGTAATAGAAAAGTGTAGTGCTTTATAAGCCCTTCTCTTTGTTTTCTCTCATCCGGTACGGGACTATCTTTTCAACTACACTTCTACATCCTTTTGTAAAAGCAAATCTTTCCAAGAAAACATTTTCTTTTTCCCAAACGCTTTTTATAAAACATTTTCCAAAACACTAATACATGATTTTGAAAATCCAAAATCACTAACATTTCTTGTCTCCTGATTTTTTGCCACTCATTACTGGAGGCACTAGTTTCCTGATTTTTATCTACTTCACCCTCATCTCCACTTGGAGACACGAATTAATCATGAAAAAAAATCATGGTAACTAAACATGCCCTTTAAGACCGCCAAATCATACGTATAGAGAATTTATATGGTGGACGGAGTGCATGCAAGTGCAGCCTAAAATTACAGCGGAGCCTCATCCTTTGAATTTCACATAATTCATTATAATATGGTTGTTGATCCATGCGATTTTAACAATACATGGAAATCATAATTTCAAGTGATTGCTTTTCGCAACCAGGGAATTGTTTGGATGACTCCAATTACTGTTTTGGCGATTGTATTGATTAAAGTAAAATATTAGAGATTATTAGTAGAGGTTAAGGTAAGATGAAGTGATTAATCATTATACTAATGGTCAGAATTCAAAACTCTCCTCCTCGTTGGATCACGGATCCATGGTTTTAAATTTCAGTTTTGGCTAAGATTTCGGACTTATCCAAAACCGAAATTTCAGCCAAAATCCCGAAATTTCAGGCGAAATTTGGTATTAACGCGTGAAATCCCGGTTTTTTTTGGACAAAATTTCAATCGAAATTTCTTTAAATGAATAAAATTAATATTTTATTATAAATTTCGAAGAAATTCCCGAAATTTCCGAAATTTGGAACGAAATTTGGTAAATTTCAGGAATTTCAATTTTGAATTTCGGGCGAAATTTAAAACCATGCACGGATCCCCATTCTTCTCAGAAGTTCGAAACGCCTCCCTTGGACTATAATCATCGCCAAAGTCTGATTCCGCTCCAAAATCATCAGATTCGGCTCCAAAGTCGTCTTATTCCTCCTGCGGAAGCTTTGCCTCCCTAGGATGTCGATGCGATGTCAGGTGAGTTGCCATAAGGATTGTCTCCTATGAGGAACATACATCACATAGACCTCATTCGAGGTTCAAATTTTCAACACTTGATTCCCAACATCTTGGTTCTATTGGATTTCAAACTATCGAGTTGTCTAAGATTCAAAATATCATGCTAAATTTATGACCCTCACCCTGTGATATTTTAAGGTTAAAATGACTTTTTTGCCTTCAAGGACCAAGGTTATCTAGAAATTTCAAAAAAAAAAAAAAAGGTATTCAGAGTGGAAGTTATAGGGACAATGATGAAGGCAGTGTCAAACTGTGCTTGCTTGAAGAGAAAGGTGAGAAAATAGGGTAAACCCTAGTTTTCAAGTTTAAGGAATGAGGAGGTCAAGTCACCCTCATGAGATGTCTCATCTGTAGCTCTCATGATTGTCTCATGCTGCTCTTATGACTTGTCTCATATGCTTTATATAGATAGAGTCAAATACATTTACATAAAATCCCAATGTAGTGTTGATGAGCAGAAAGGCACAGAAGAAAAATCCCACTTAGAACTTTTATACACTCATGTGTATATTAGTCGATACAAAGAGGACCAACTCCACGACTAATATACACCACTTAATGGTGTATATATGTGATATACAAAGCTTAGCTTCCCTTCAAACTAGTTGCAGACCCGTGCGATGCACGGGGCGACGAAAAAATTATGATCTCGAAATATAATATGTGGAATTTTTATTAGGAAGACATGAAGAATGAACTTTTCTATGGTAAATCTTGAAGAAAAGAGTGTGTCTTCCAAAAAAGAAAAGGAAACAACATTCCTCAAAAGGACTTAGAGCTCAAAAAAATTATCACACACTGACTAAAGCATACTCTGCTAGACCAATTTTATGATCTTTAAGTAATGTTGTGGAAAACTAAGTATTTTGATAATCTATCCTTTTACATCATTAATTTATTCCATAGAGCCATTGGAATAGTGTTGGAATATATTAGCAATGCAATCTCAATGTGAGATGACATCGCATCCATAGGGATCTTATAAGGGAAACAATACATTTTTCCACAACAAAAGAATGTAGGAGGGTAAATATTTTCTTGTTGACAGGATTGCAAATTGACAGGGCTGAAAATGCTAGATCAATGAAATGCTATACACAGAAGTTGCGTGTATATTTTACTTTCTCTTAAAAGGGCTATACATGGAAGTTGTGTGTATAGAGGGGTGCACATGGTGGCGCGGGCCATACCGTACTTTTTTACAAAGTGAGGCGTGCGATCATCAAAATACGGTAGTGGTGATATCAGTTCCCTAAAAATATTATCAACCAATTAAAATAAATTATTCCACCTCCACATCCATGATGAAATTTGAAATACTCTATAAAAATATCATTCAATATAAATTCTCCCTAATAAAATATATCATGTATAAAATCTTTGTCAATTTTTATAAAATGAGTGAGTTTGCCACTGCCTTATGCCAAGTTGATGAGAAAGTTAAACCTGAAATCTGCTTGTGCTAAAATTCATAATGAACTGTTGTTGGACGTCATCACTCAATCCCTTGGAATTTGGTTGCCAACACCATAGCCTATTAACCTACCCAAGCTTTTGACAAGGAAGATCTAACAACCCTCTTCACTATGGACATATATATGAGAGCCAGGCTTGTAATATAGAATTCCTTTCTCCGTTCCATCTGGGAAATGAGGTCCAGTCACTAGGTGAGAAATTGTTTGTGAAAATGTTGGAGTGGAGTGGGCAACCTGCTGTCATCCTCCACTATAATGTTTATGGATGGGTTGTGGTTTGGGTTCTTGAAATATTGATCAACCCATTGGAATTATTGTCGTAATAGATGTTTCTCTACATCCATGCCATCTCATCATCTCTAATAGCATCACGTGCAAGTTGGCATTCTAAAGAAACATGGCTCTAGAGCATTGAGCTCATAGTTCTGTCACTCTGGATTGAACCTGGGTACTACATTTAACATTTGAACTAAAGACCCCTGACAATGTTGTATTGAAATTTAGTGAGCTCCGTCCCTCTGGAAAAGAATTTCAGCTTTAGAAACAATTTAGACTAGCCTTAAAGATAAACCAATAATGGAAAAGAATTCTATGCTAAGCAGTTATTGTATCAAACAACTTGAATAACACAAAAGATGGAAAAAGTGGTTCAATTTTATTGAAATAGACGCTGCCTAACTATTATCCATGAAAGAAAGTAACTATCGAGGGCCCAAAACTACACCAATCATTGAAAAATAACTCTAAGGTAGCCTAGGGTAAATTAAGGGTAAAGTTTATTGAGATGGGGTGGTCTTAGAAACTTGTAGATATATTTGAAGAGGTGTTGGATAGACTCAAAGGTAGGGGTGTAAATGGATATTCGAAAATTCGATTACCGTCCGCATCCGAATATGTTTAAAGCGAATATTATCCGGATCCGTTTCAAGCGGATATTATCCGAATTCGTTTATGAGATATCCGGCTCTTCGCGGATGCAAATCTGGTAAATGGTATATCCGATCCATTTAACATCTGAATCCGAGATGTAATTCCTTTTTATTTATTATTAATAATATCATTAATATTTATTTTTAGTAATGACACACTATCTTGTGTTTCTAAAAGAAAAGTTGAAAAAAACAAAAACAAAAAGTTTTTTGGGTAGGAAATGAAGTAATCTCTCATTTTAAGGGCATTCTTGGAGTTTGATATGGCTTCTTTATTAAGCGACAAATGTGGGTTGTAGGATGAAAGAGACAAATGGATGATGGTGATTGAAAGAAGATGTCATAGTCATTGATGGTAAATGGACGGCTCAGATCAATTTTCCAACTTAGGGTTATATAAAAACCCAAAATGCAATTAAAAGATGGGACTTCTAAGGTTTGCAAGGAGAAGCAAGAGAGAGGAGAAAGAAGGAGGCTAAGACAATATCTTCAGCATTCCTTGGTGCCTCCAACCCCACCAAACTCCATTGCCGCCCCTCTCCCACTTCTCACGGCCACCTCCATCACCACCAGTCACCTCCATGTCTAACCCAATTCCCATCTCTATCCCCATTTCTCTTCATCTTCCACAATCAGCACTCTCACTTTCCCTATTCAAAATAGCCTAAACCCATTCCATCATATACATAAAATGTTCGAATTTACCGGATAAACGGATACGGATAATATTTGAATTCGAACAATATCCGACGGATACGAATTCGGTAATAGTTATTAAATATCCGTCAAATTTGAATCCGAATCCGAATTTGGATAGTGTATACTGTAATCGAATTTGGATATAGTCATATCCGATTCGAATTCGATCCGTTTACACCCCTACTCAAAGGCCATCGCATTCACGTCAAGAGGGAAGCCAATGCTGATAGTCTTGCAAATGAGGGCGTCTTTGGTTGAAATCTTATTAACAGACTATACACCTATTCTTCATAGACCTTAGTAGATTCTGGTATCTGCTAGCCCGCTGCTGCTTTTTTTTCCTATGGGTTGATCTTCTCAATTGGGCCTTTTTTCCCTTGGGTTTATCTTCTCAATTGGGCCTTTTTTCCCTTGGGTTTATCTTCTCAATTGGGCCTTTTTTCCCTTGGGTTGATCTTCCCTTGGGAGATGATAAATTCGCACCCCTGTAGGATGATTCGCATCCCTTTTAACGTGGCAGACTATAACGCTTTTTTACGTTTAAGAGGGGTGCGAATCATCCTACGGGGGGTGCGAATTTATCATTGCCCAAACTTTTATCCCTTGAAGGCTTGGGAAAATCAGGACCATTAAAGGGAAAGCTTTTTCAAATGAAGGGTGGAGATTAAAAGAAAGATTAAGGTTGGATATAAAACCCACATCTCTCTCTTTATCCATCTCTCACACCTCTCTCGGGTTTATAGAGGAGTTCAACTCTTGCTCTAGGGTTTGAGCTTGAGAAAAGGGGAAAGAAAAGCAAGCAACTGTCTAGATCGGAGGTTTTGGGGAAGCTGCAAAAAGGAAAAGAGAGGAGAAAGCTCTTCTTCTAGGGTTTGTAGGGAGAAGAAGAAGAAGGGAGGGCGCCTGTGAGCTCTTTCAGACTCTCATCTCCCTCGGTTTCCATTCATTCTCTCTGTATCTTCTCTATTTTCTTTGGATTCCATTTTCACTCTCTCTCTCTGTTTTTTTTTTAAATTTCTGATCTCTATTCTCTTTGCATTTTTCCCACATTATTCCTCCACTCTGTTAGAAAATTGATATGCAAATCTGTAATTTAGGATTCGAGAATACCTTATAACAAATTAACCTCACAACTTGAAGACAGAGATCAATAATACTATTTTCTGCAATAATAATCTGTATAGAAAAAGAGAAATCGTTAGATCACTTATCGAGTTGAGGCACGAAGAATCTTCGCTGTCCTTAAGGCAAATCTCGCCCCCACTATGACGAATCAATGGTGCAGAGGGCGTCTCGGCGTATGCCTCCAGGATACAACAACTCTCGCTCCAGGGGTGTGCACTCACGCAGCCCAGATACCTAAGAACTCGCTTATATTTGCCAAAAGCCTTGAGCAGAAAACCAGAGAGAAAACCAGAGAAGAGAAAGAGCAGAAGAAGAATCTGTCAAGGATATCTTTCTGTTTTCTTTAAAACCGATTTTATAGAAAGGTAATCGACACGTTATGGTGAAACGTCGCACTCTTTTAGTGCGTGAGAGACGTTTTCCAAACGGTCACTAAACCACAATTAAGGAATCTCAAACGGTTAAAAAGAGTTAAAACAAAATAAATAAATTCTTGACCGTTAAAAAGGGAAAAATAAATAATAGAAAAAGAAAAGCCTTAGGTCCACGCGCGCGGCCGACCGAGCCGTACCGGGCCGGCGGCGCGCATGTCTGGTAAGATCAAAAGCCCACCGAACCCAAGTAGGCGATCCGTGCACGTAGGATCCCCATGACCTCTTGCTCATTCACAAGGCTAAGAGAGTGAAAGTATATATATGGCCACTCTCATCCTCTCACACTTTCCATCTAGGACTAAAGTTTTCTCATGACTTTAGTCTTTTTTGGAGGGAAGCCCAAGTAATTTGAATGAGAAGCCCAAAAGCATACATATAATGACTAAAAACACCCCATTGTAAGTTTGAATTATAAAAAGACTTTTTCACATAAAAAGTCAACAATCCCCCACTAATTCAAAATTACAAGAAATAAATAAATCATAAATGTAAGATTTGATCAAGGCAAGATGTGTTATGTATCAGTAGAGGTGTCTTTTGGACTTGAACCTTTACTTAGTGTAGCTATATCAAGTTTATAAACTGAGACAACATACCACACACACAACACAGAAGGCATAAGCAAGTTCATACGGTGTCGCACTTTTTGACCATGTGCTATGTTCTGTTTTCATGAGCGCTCTAGAGAAGTTAGCTCATTCTCATAGGAAGCGGCCACACTTCCACACTAATATAGGTGTATCTATCAGGAGTGCCCTATAACTACGCACCCCACTGACAATCAGCTAGTCAGCTAGTCAGCTATAGATAACATTAAGAGTCCTACAACTCATCATCTTTTTGTTACAGGTTGCACCCACACCATAGGCATAAGCTTAGTGAACTTAATTCACATACAACTTGGTGCAAAACAGATCACTCAAATAACTTATTTTTCCCATTGAACCTACTTCTTGGGATCTCCAGTCAGATAGGTTGGGTTCCTGTTATAGGTGATCTAATCAGTGGGCTTCAACCTCATCCCCCTCGATGTGCTCATGACTAAATTTTTATTTGGTCCTTTTGTAAGACAATCTGATATATTATCACTTGATCTTACATAATCAATGGTTATCACTCCATTCTTCAACAACTGTCTTATGGAGTTATGCCTCCGACGAATGTCTCGGGATTTACCATTATATACATTATTACCTGCTCTTCCAATAGCAGCTTGACAATCACAGTGGATTGTAATACCCGGTACTGGCTTATTCCAAAATGGAATATCAATCAGAAGGTTTCTAAGCCATTCAGCTTCCTCACTTGCTTTCTCTAAAGCAATAAACTCAGATTCCATAGTCGATTTGGCTATATACGTTTGCTTGGTTGATTTCCAAGAAACTGCTGCACTTCCTAGAGTGAAAACATATCCACTCCTTAATTTGGTCTCAAATCCAGATACCCAATTTGCATCGTTATACCCTTCTAGTACAACATGATATTTAGTGAAATGCAAACCATAGTCTATGGTTCCTTTAAGATATTTCAATACTCTAATTAGTACTTCCCAGTGATAACTACTAAGATTACTGGTATAGCTACTGAGTCTACCCACTGCATAGGCTGTGTCTGGCCTAATGCAGTTCATCAAATACATTAGACTCCCTATAACTCTAGAGTATTCAAGTGGATTTACTCCACTTCTTTTATTCTTACATAATCTTATACTAGAATCATATGGGGTAGCCACAGGTTCATAATCAAATTGATTAAACCTTCTAAGAATTTTTTCTACATAATGAGACTGAGATAGAATTATTTCTTCTGGGTTTCTTTTAATTTTGATACCCAGGATTACATCTGCCTTTCCCAGATCTTTCATATCAAAATTATTTGATAAAAAACTTTTAGTGCCTTTAATTACACTAATGTCTGTTCCGATGATTAACATATCATCTACATACAGACAAACAATAACGCTATTATCCCCACTAAATTTGCTCTATACACACTTATCTGATTCATTTATTATGAATCCATTTGATAGCATCACACTATCAAACTTCTCATGCCATTATTTTGGAGCTTGTTTCAAACCATATAGAGATTTTATAAGTTTACACACCTTTTGCTCTTGGTCTTGGATTACAAAGCCTTCAAGTTTATCCATATAGATCTCCTCATCTAATTCACCATTCAGAAATGCAGTTTTGACATCCATTTGATGGATTTTCAGGTTATAGATTGCAGCTATGGCAATTAAGATTCTTATTGTAGTTATTCTGGTTACAGGTGAATAGGTGTCAAAGAAGTCCATTCCTTCTTTTTGCTTGAACCCTTTAGCTACTAATCTAGCTTTATATTTACCTATAGTTCCATCAGTTTTTAATTTCTTCCTAAAGATCCACTTGCAACCAATAGGTTTGCAACCAGGAGGCAGATCTGTCAAGATCCATGTCCCATTACTCAAAATGGAGTCTATTTCACTCTTGATAGCTTTTTTCCAGAATGAAGAATCTGGAAGGGACATTGCCTCTTTATATGTCTTTGGATCTCCTTCTAGAAGATAGGCAATGAACTCTGAACCAAAGTTTTTCTCTACTCTTGCTCTTTTACTTCTTCTAGGCTCTACTGATTCTTCAGACACTAAATGATCTTTATCTATAGATTCAATGGGTCTTTCAAGTGTGTTCTCACTTAGACTAGTCTTATAAGGGAATAAGGTTTCAAAGAATTCAGCATCTCTGGATTATATTATGGTGTTAGGTTGCATATCAACATGATCTGACCTATAAATCAAGAACCTATATGCACTACTGTTTTGTTCATATCCAATGAATGCACAATCAACAGTATTAGGACTTAACTTAGTACTCTTAGGATTTGGAATCCTAACTTTAGCTAAGCACCCCCACACTATAAGATATTTAAGATGTGGTTTTCTATTCTTCCATAACTCGTAAGGAGTTTTGTCAGAATCTTTAAAATATATCTTGTTTAGAATATAAAAAGCAGAGAGAATAGCCTCTCCCCATAAATTTTGAGGTAATCCTGAACTTCCTAACATAGAATTTACCATGTTCATTAGAGTTCTGTTTTTATGTTCAGCAACTCCATTTTGCTGTGGAGAGTATGGTGCAGTAACTTGATGTATTATGCCTTGGTTTTCACAAAATTCACTAAAAGCATTAGAAGTGTATTCACCACCTCTATCCGATCTTAAAATTTTGATCTTCTTTTCTAACTGATTTTCTACTTCTATTTTATATGTAATGAATTTATCAAAAGATTCATCTTTATTTCTAATAAGATTAACAGTACAATATCTAGAGAAATCATCTATAAATGTAATAAAATACCTTTTACCTCCTCTAGTTAAAACATTGTTTAAGTCACATACGTCACTGTGAATTAAATTTAATAATTCTGTTTTTCTTTCTTCTACTTTGTAAAAAGACTTCTTAGAGTACTTTGATTGCACACATACTTCACATTTCTCTACTACTTGATCACTTTTAGGAATTAGACCTATGGTCATCATTTTCTTTAAAGATGCATAGTTAACCTGACCTAGTCTACCATGCCATAAACAAGAAGAATCAGTAATATAAGCAGAAGAAGATGAAGCTTTATTCATACTGTTCTCAGTTACATTCAGTTTGAATAAACTCTTACTAGAGTAACCATTTTCCACAAATTCACCACTTTTAGTGATTACAAATTTATCAGCCTCAAAACCAGTTTAAAACCTTTCTTGATCAGAAGTGACCCAGACACCAGATTATTTCTTATATCTGGTACATAAAAGACATCACAGAGCTTCAGAACTTTTCCAGATGTAAGCTTCAACAGCACTATTCATTTACCCGTCACAACAGATGATGACGAGTTTCCCATGAAAAGCTGCTCTCCATCCCCTACAAGCTCGTAGGAAGAAAATACACTTCTGTCACTACAGATGTGTCTGGTGGCACCAGTGTCCACCCACCAGTCCTTCACGTTACTAACCAGGTTCACTTCATATACTACAGTCGACAGATATTGATCTTCAGCCACATTAGCCTGAGGCGCATTGTTTCCTTGAGGGTTTTTCTTCTTATCATTTTTCCGACAGTTTTTAGCATAGTGACCTGCTTTCCCACATACAAAGCAGTTACTCTTCTTTTTCTTGAAATCCTTATTATTTTTCTTGAAATGACCTTTTCCTGATCCAGATGCAGGTTTAGAATAAGTTTTCTTTCCAGATGAAGATTCAGTGAGATTTGCCTTAGAGTTAAACTCATAGGCCTTAGATTTCTGTTTTCTGAAACGATTTTCATCTTCAGTTCTAAGATAAACAAACAAGTCTTAAAAAGAAAAATAATTTCTGTCATGCAATAATGAGTCTTGGAATTTCTCCCATGAAGGTGGTAGTTTTTCAATAATTACACCAATTTGGATCTGTTCTTCTATTTTGATCCCTCTAGCAAGAATGTCAAAAACAATCAACTGGATCTCATTCACTTGATCCATAATGGATTTTCCATCAACCATATGATATCGAAAATATTTTCTAATTAGATGTTTCTTAGAACCCGCTGCTTCGACTAGGTATTTCTGCTCTAGAGTTTCCCACAATACTTTTGCATACTCAATTCTAAAAAATACATCAAACAATTGATTACTGAGGCAACTCAGTATATGACCTTTACAGAGATAGTTATCTTTTTTTCTTTTCTCAGTGAGATGAGTTCTAGCAGGTTCTTCCTCATTAGGTAATGAGTCAGGATCATTTAAGATATAGTCTAAGTTTAGAAAAGTCAGAAAGAATCGCATTTTTTCCTGCCATCTACCGAAATCCGATCTGTCAAATTTCTCCGGTCTTTCGGTTTGGGAAGCCATGATGATTAATTTCCAATAATCGAAATCCCAAAAATTAGAGATCACAGATCGTAGATTTGCCTTAAGATTGTTAGAAAATTGATGTGCAAATCTGTAATTTAGGATTCGAGAATACCTTATAACAAATTAACCTCACAACTTGAAGACAGAGATCAATAATACTATTTTCTACAATAATAATCTGTATAAAAAAAGAGAAATCGTTAGATCACTTATCGAGTTGAGGCACGAAGAATCTTCGCTGTCCTTAAGGCAAATCTCGTCCCCACTATGACGAATCAACGGTGCAGATGGGCGTCTCGGAGTATGCCTCCAGGATACAACAACTCTCGCTCCAGGGGTGTGCACTCACGCAGCCCGGATGCCTAAGAATTCGCTTGTATTTGCCAAAATCCTTGAGCAGAAAACCAGAGAGAAAACCAGAGAAGAGAAAGAGCAGAAGAAGAATCCGTCAAGGAAATCTTTCTGTTTTCTCTAAAACCGATTTTATAGAAAGGTAATCGACACGTTAGGGTGAAACGTCGTACTCTTTTAATGCGTGAGAGACATTTTTCAAACGGTCACTAAACCACAATTAAGGAATCTCAAATGGTAAAAAAGAGTTAAAACAAAATAAATAAATTCTTGACCGTTAAAAAGGGAAAAATAAATAATAGAAAAAGAAAAGCCTTAGGTCCGCGCGCGGCCGGCTGAACCGCGTCGGGTCGGTCGGCGCGCGTGTGTGGTAAGATCAAAAGCCCACCGGACCCAAGTAGGCGATCCGTGCGCGTAGGATCCCCATGACCTCTTGCTCATTCACAAGGCTACGAGAGTGAAAGTATATATATGGCCACTCTCATCCTCTCACACTTCCCGTCTAAGACTAAAGTTTTCTCATGACTTTAGTCTTTTTTGGAGGGAAGCCCAAGTAATTTGAATGAGAAGCCCAAAAGCATACATATAATGACTAAAAACACCCCATTGTAAGTTTGAATTACAAAAAGACTTTTTTCACATAAAAAGCCAACACACTCTCTCTTTGCATTTTCCATTTCTCCCTTCTCTTATCTGCATCCTCCTCTCTTGATTTCCATCTCCATATTCTCTTCTTTTCTCCATGTCAGACGTACTACCATTGAACTACCATGGAGTCCCAATTCCTTTGAATCTTTCCAATTGCCGGACACTCCCATCTTTGATCCCAAATATGGCAATGCAATATGTCACAGCATGTTATATTGGACTTCACACCAAGCGAACTGATCAATTCTCTCTCTCTCTCTCTCTCTCTCTCTCTCTCTCTCTCTCTCTCTCTCTCTCCACCCACAATCCTTCTGTCGACCGTCTGGTCATCTCTCACAAAACCATGAAACACAATAGGAAGTTCCAAAATTTCCCGGCTTGGACTTCAAAATTAATCCTATCAAGAAACCAAACAAATGGCCATTACCACCATGAGAATCTTATTACAAAACTCCAAAATAGATTTGCCGATGCAATAAAGAAATCTATTCTTGCAGTTAAGAGTATCTAATGCCATGATTCATAGATTGCCAAATAACTTACCGATACCCAACTCCAAGTTTTTTATCTAATAATTTGCTCTGATTCTTTTTCGATAATTTCTAAAGATGTTACTTCCCTTTTGCTAGAAAACAGCCTGAATTTGGTTGCGAAAGCTGGTTTTCCCACGTGGAGTGAAGTCTGCGAAAAGTGGAAAACCTTGATTTTAGAAGCATAAGAAGAATCTCAACAGTTACTTGTCCCAACCAATTTTCTTCCGTTAAAGCAGGGTTTGGAGTTCATTTAAAAAAAAAAAAACAGGGTTAAAAGCTTTCTTCTGTGGCACTGGTTCGGAAATGTTCATCTCATTACTCCAAAATGAATGTTGACAGTAGTCCATCTGTGTTTCTATGTTATGATTTCTTCCATTTGAGGAAGCTTTCTCTTCCATTCAATGGAACTTGGGGATGATTTGTGTTGTCTTTGCTCCAAATTCTTCTACAACATTATGGGGTTGGTGGCAGCTGTGGAAAACTGCCATATCTTCTTTTTTTTGTTTCATCTTCTTTTTAAGAATATGGATTATGTGAGTCAGATAAGATAGTTCATAACTCTTACCTAATTAATGAAGTCTATAAGATCTAGGGATTATTTTGTATGCTGCTTTAATCTATGATAGTGTACTACATGTGGGTATTTATGCTAATTTATGGAGAGATAATCTTATTTTTAAGTAACTAAGGAATCTCCCCTTACCCAAGGTTCCTATTATTTTTCAGCTCTCTTATTATACTTCTTGCAATTTTTTTTCTACACTACAAGAAAAAGGACATTTAGCGACGTTCACTTACTGGCGTTTTATATAAAGGTCCCTAATGGTGTATATGCACCGACGTTCATAAATGAAACGACAGTGAATGGTTACTCCCGCGCCACCGCCCAAAAAAATAAGTTGTTCGCATTTACCAACGTTTGGTGAACGTCACTAAAGTGATTCTTTACCGACCTTCTACAATTAAAACGTCGCAAAATAAATGGATACTTATGGTAGGCCTTTCTGACGTTTTAGAAACGTCTCTGCTCATGAGATCCACCAACGTTATTTCATGAATGTCGGTGAATATACACGAAAAAAAGGCGCACGAGACTTAGGTTTCCTGACCCTCGAGCTTTGTAAAAAAATTTCCCCTTTAGAATAGAATTGAAACCCTCACATTCCAAAAACCCATAGCTAGCATATTCGCCGTTCCTAAACGAAATCATCGAGAAGGAACCCAAATTTCATTTGAGGAAAACCCAACAAGGTAACCTACTTCATCTCTCCAGTTGATTTCCCCATCCAATCGAACAAAACCCCATTTACTCGTTAGGGTTTTCTTTTTTCCTCTCTGAAACCTTCTTCTTTTCTCCATTTAGTTTCCCCATCCTGTCACTAACAAAAACCCCATTTTGTTGTTAGGGTTTTCTTTTTTCCTCTCTAATATTTGTTGCAATATTTCTATTTGATTCAGCAATTTTGCTCTGTAGGATCGAGGCCTCATCGTTAGAGTTTCTGAGAAAGATTTCTTTATTTTGAAGGTAAGCACTCTTATCAATCCCAGTTTAGTTTTTTAATCCGAGTCAGATATCATCTCAATTGTGCTTTCATTTATGTTCTTAATTTTACGATTTTTTTTCTTATAAATTACATTGTTTTGCACAGATTGAAATATGAGTACTCCTGTGTAGATTTCTAGCTCTGTAATGCATTTAGGGTTATTGTTTCCTCTACGAATCTTTTTTTAGGATTTTTTTCCTTATTCTTGTTCTGTAAAGATTGCTAATTATTTCTTTGCATCATCTTCAATGCATGCAAAAGTTGTTGGAATAAGAGAGATTTTCTGGAGTTGTGCTGCAATTTTGTGGTTTTTCTACCTATGCAATTACTTATTTCAAGAGATCGGCAATGTCCTCATGAAATCTCATCTCTAAATCGGGACATCTGTTAGAATAAGATTCAGATGGTATTTTCAACAAGAATCTGTTAGTAATTGCAGAGGCTCATTTCATCAAGGATCTGTAATTGCAGAGGCTCATTCTCAGAATTCTGGCTTCATTTCAGCTAGGATCTGTAAGTGCATGGCTGCCACTTGGAAGTAAATTGTGATCCTACAGCTAAGTTTCATTTCAATTAACAAGTAGTTGAGTTCTCTCTGTCAACTATTGAACTTGTGTTTGAACTAGTCTATTGGTTCATGATCGAACACCTGTTTGGACATTTGATGGCCACTATGTGTTTGATTGAATG
The DNA here is from genome assembly GCF_043159265.1 of Tasmannia lanceolata. Taxonomy (NCBI): domain Eukaryota; kingdom Viridiplantae; phylum Streptophyta; class Magnoliopsida; order Canellales; family Winteraceae; genus Tasmannia; species Tasmannia lanceolata. The sequence continues at coordinate 60,101,672 of NW_027518680.1, read as the reverse complement.
CCTGTGTGAGAATATGTTGGGCCACTCCTATAGAAGAATTCCGAGATGCTAGAATAAACACATCTCTACACATTCTATAAAGTAGAGAGCGGCTGAACCATTTTCTATAGAGATGAAGGGCTCCAAAGAAAGGTTGAAACGGGATTGAATAATGGGATTCAAGGGGTTTATAGAAGATGGGTAATAAATGGGAAGTAACTGGGTAACATATGAGGAGTGTCCAAATGGATTCATATGCAATTTCATCTTTATTTTATTTATTTGTTTTGAGCTACAGAAGTTTTACAAATAATCAATAACTATTTTTTCAATTCCTTTTTTCTTCGATTTTACAGCATTTTCCCAAATTTCTCTGCATTTTATTTTCTTCGCAGCAATTATCTCTACTTTGGTCGATTTACCATCAACAAAATTAACTACAAAGCCGATTTGTCAAAACGACTAAACTGATGTGACCACTGATCAGGCTGATGCGTCAGGGAATGATCTGCATCAAACTCCTCTTCTTGAGTAGAACTCCACCTCAAGTTCACATCAGTTTCACCCTGGGAATAACACCTTCAGGATAAAAACAAAAAGACAACCCCGTTCCAGATTTGTGGCTATCATTCCTTGGAATTCAACCTTCCTTGGTCATTGTAAGGTTAGAAATGCATCTGTCATGAATCTCTTTCAGGACATCATTTTGAACAACACTTGGTTCTTGAGACATAGTCATTAATTTGCAATGCTATTGCAATATAAGATTCTAGATAGCAAGTCAGTCAAAACTCTTTTAACGCTCCTAAGTTATGATCACATCATTCGAGTACTCTGATAAGTTTTGTGATAAGTAGTGGTTTTTTTTAATTTCACAGCCAATGGTTTTGTGATTTTGGGTGTGAATCAGATCTACAAGTAGGATTGAGTTTTTGGAGTTTTTTTTAAATGGCGAGAATATATGTGGTTCCTTTCATCCATAAATGCTTACATTAATACATGGCACACATGTTTGGTTATTAAGAGTCATTGATGTACTGGCTGACTGCATAGCATGGGCCTGGAGTAACAAATCTTCTTAAAAAATTCAGGAAATAAGCAATGGACAAAAGTTGGATGCAACTGCCTAGGTATGGCCCTCAAAAGTGACATTACCTTTTCATAGTTAGATTTAATTTTTCCATTACTTGAAGATACAGATCTCACATTTTTTCAACTATGTTTTAATTAGGAATGAACCAGCGTATACGCTTGGCGTTGTGGAGTTTATTAAATTTGCACTTGCTAATACAGTTTATGGGAATAAGTTCAAATGCCCATGTGTTAATTGTGCCAACATTCAATTGGTTGGTGTTAAAGATTGTTTTGATCATCTGATTATCGATGGGATCATGAAGGGCTACACCAGATGGGTTTTCCATGGGGAAGCTGGGTCATCGGTGGTTGATATGACTAGTAGTGATCGCCAAATGAACGAAGAACCAATGATACAAGACGAAATGCAAGATTTGTTAGAAGACATAAGGCCAAGGTTGAACCATAATCAGGACAACTTACCAACAGGTAATGGGGAAAGGCCGAATCAAACAAGTAGAGAGGGGCCTGATGCAAATGCAAAGAAATTTTACAAATTAGTAGAGGATGCCGAGCTAGAACTATACCCAGGGTGCAAGCTCTCAAAATTGTCATTCGTTGTTCAAATTTTTCATATAAAGTGTCTCAATGGATGGAGTAACAAATCTTTCACCATGTTACTTGAGTTGTTGAAAGAGGCATTTCCCACGGGAGCATCGGTGCCAGAGTCATTTTATGAAACGAAGAAGATCATTAGTGATTTAGGCCTCCACTACGATAAAATAGATGCATGCCCCAATGATTGTATGTTGTTTTGGAAAGACGACGCGAAAGAGACTGTATGTCGTATATGTGGGGCTTCCAGGTGGAAGACATATACATTGCATCCAGACGATGCAATAACTCAGACATCGAGAAAAGACCCAAAAATTCCTGCTAAGATTCTGCGTTACTTCCCCATAACACCGAGATTGCAGAGACTATATATGTCGAAGAAAACGGCTGCTTTCATGACATGGCATGATGATAAACGAACAAATGATGGTATATTCAGGCACCCTGCAGACTCCCCAGCGTGGCAGGATTTAGACAGTAGATATCTAAACTTTTCGTCAGATCCTCGTAATGTTAGACTTGGGTTAGCAAGTGACGGGTTCAATCCCTTTAGGACGATGAGTATTGCTCACAGCACGTGGCCTGTTGTTCTTATTCCATATAACTTGCCACCATGGTTGTGCATGAAACAACCGTACATGATGCTCTCATTGCTTATTCCCGGACCATCTGGACCTGGAAATGACTTAGACGTCTATTTACAACCTTTGATTGAAGAGTTGAAAGAACTATGGGATATTGGTTTTCAGACATTTGATGCTTCGAGGAATGAGACGTTTCAGATGCATGCAGCTGTGTTGTGGACGATTAGTGACTTTCCTGCATATGCTAACCTGTCAGGATGGAGCACCAAAGGCGAACTTGCTTGCCCATGTTGTTGTAAGGACACATGTTCTAAGTGGTTGGACTATGGAAGGAAGCAATCTTACATGGGTCACCGACGATTCTTACCCGCAAAGCATAAATTCCGTTTTGATAAAATGAGTTTTGATGGCACCGAGGAAAGGAGGCCAGCTCCAAGGTCGCTAACAGGGCGTCAGGCCCTAGAACAATTAGAAAATGTTAATGTCATCCTTGGTAAGAAGAAGGATACAAAGGGAAAGAAGGCAAATACCAGTGGGAAGGAGGCCAATATCAATGGGAAGGAGGAGGTTACTGGTGGGAAGAAGAGGAAACGTTGGAAGAAACCAAATGAATCCGCAGAAATGTGTATTTCTGCTGAGAAGACCAAGGAAAAGCCTCGTAAGGAACATAATTGGAAGAAAAAAAGTATATTCTTCACTCTCCCTTACTGGGAATCGCTCCTGCTGCGCCATAATCTAGATGTGATGCACATTGAGAAGAATGTATGCGACAATGTAATTGGCACGTTACTGAATATTGAAGGAAAAAGTAAGGACGGTGTGAAAGCGCGGCTAGATTTACGAAAAATGAAATTAAGGAGAACGCTTCACCCAATTACTAAAACAAACAACAAAACATACCTTCCCCCAGCATGCTTCACAATGTCTCCAAAGGAAAAAGATATTTTCTGCAGCATATTGAAGTACGTCAAAGTTCCAGATGGCTATTCATCTAACATATCACGACGTGTGAATCTTAAACAACGCAAGATTTCAGGTTTGAAGAGCCATGATTGTCATGTGTTGATGCAACAATTACTACCATTGGCTATACGAAGAACATTGCCTAAGAATGTTAGCTCGGTTTTGATTGAGCTTTGCAGCTTCTTCAGGGAGTTATGTTCAAAAGTGCTTAAAGCGGGTGACCTCATAAAACTGAAAAAAAGGATCGCATTAACTCTTTGCCATATGGAGAAGATCTTTCCGCCGGCCTTCTTTGATATTATGGTTCATTTACCTATTCATTTAGCGGACGAAGCACGATTAGGTGGACCAGTACAGTACCGATGGATGTACCCCATCGAGAGGTATACATGCATTTTTTTATTCATGGTTTATTAGTTTAAGTGTTTTACATATCCGTGTTTGTGAATTTATTTTAAGAAGTGATGGTTTGTAGGTATCTTCTCACATTAAAATCATATGTACGCAATAGAAATTACGTCGAGGGATCTATAGCAGAGGGTTATCTAGCAGAAGAATGTTTGAATTTTTGTTCAAGGTATCTAGAAGGGGTCGAATCAAAGATGAACCGAAATAAAAGGAATGACGAGGACGTTCGGACCGAAATAGAAGAAGGTTTCTCAAATTTTTCAGTTTCAGGACGCCCTATAGGGAAGGTTAGTACTTTAACTCTGGAAGAAAGGGCGATCGAACAGGCACATCGATATGTACTCTTCAATTGCGAGGCTGTCGGCCCATTTCTTAAGTAAGTCTATTCGATTTGTCAACCTGTAATCACTGTTCCCATAGAACATTCTCTTATATTTTTCAATTCAAATGCAGTACACACATTACCGAAGTTAGGAGAAACAATCCCCGTGCTCGGCCAATGGATATAGAACACAATCACAAAAATGGATTTTCAGATTGGTTTAAAGCTCATGTAAGTATCTGATGGACCTTAAGAAGATCTTATATTGATTTTTATCTAAATTTTATTTAAAAGTTTACTAAATGAGACTATGAATAGGTTGAAACGTTGCGTGAGTCCCGAAGTGAACAAATATCAGAAAAACTGCGATGGTTGAGTGGTCGACCAAATTGCATTGTTAAGAGTTACAAAGGGTATGTTATAAATGGAATTCGGTTCCATACGAAAGATCGCGAACAACAAAGAAAAACCCAGAATAGTGGAGTGGTTGTCACGGCACGAACGTCAAGTTTTGCAAATGCAAGGGATATGAATCCCGATGTGAATGATATCACTTACCACGGTGTCTTGAAGGATGTTATCGAACTTGACTATTTCGGACAAGTAAAGGCAGTGCTATTCAAGTGTGACTGGTTTGATGCAACGCCGGGAAGAGGAGTAAAAATAGATGAGTTTGGTTTTAGAGTTGTAAATATGGCACGTCGTAGCTATGAAGATGAGCCTTTCGTCTTCGCAGCTCAAGTAGAGCAGGTCTTCTATGTTCAAGAGCACCCGAATAATAAAGACTGGCACGTGATTGTTAAGACAAAGCCTAGGGACGTTTTTGACGTGATTGGGGACCTTCCAGAGGCGTATATACAGTGTGAGGTAGTGGAAGAACAAAATGTGGAGGATGTTCAAAGTTGGGAAAGGACAGATATAATTGGGACTGAGATCGATGAATCGTTGGAACAGTTGATCCGATCTAACCAAGAAGATCAAGTAAATGATACGGAGTTAGACGACAACAGTGAAGATGAGAATACCTTCGAGGATGATGATGATGGAGGCGATAATGTAAGTTTTGAAACTTACATTGACATTTGTTTTGCTATCTATCATAGAGGTTGTTTTCCTTCATTCAAGCAAAATTTTAAGCTATATATCCTAACGGTAGCTCTTGCATTATTTAAGCAAAAATTATAATTAGCTAGCTAAATGAAAGCTCCTTGGAATGCCACTTGTCTATGCTGAAATTTAGGATTTTAATAATCTGCTGTGCATATTTGAGTTGTGCAAAACATCAAATTCTTTTTTCAATAGTCAAATTATGACCCATTTCTTCTACTAGTATATTGTAAATTTTGTACTTAATGTATATGTTAGTTTTTCATGTAATGCTTATTTTCTTTAAATCAGTGATGTAAACTTTCCTTTTGGGTACTACAGGTGACATAATTTTGTCTGAGCCATGAGAAAAAGAAAGAATATGCCGAACACCCATGAGTCGCAGCCTTCCGCTCACAGGCAAGAGCCCCATCATTATCATATGAGAGAGCCACAACCCTCTTCCCAGAGGCAGCCAGACACCTCCGCTCTCCCTCACGACTCCCATGCACCTTGGCCGGCATGGGAGTCACAAGAGACTCTCCCACCTTCATATGTACAGGAGACGGTACTACCCTCGGATACGCAAGAGACGCTCCCTCCTTCGCCGTCTCAGGATCCCTTCGTTCCATCCTCATCGAAGCGTGTTCGAGGCCCGACATATTGCAAATCCGTGTGGGCTTCTGATGAGATGATAAATGTCGGATTTAATGCGCTTGGACAGCCGTGTACACAAAACACATGTAAAATGATGAATTTATTTGGCAGCATCGCGAGAATGGCTGATAAATTGCCCATTGATTGTACAGACTGGAGGAAGATGCTACAGCAAAACAAAGAAGATGCATGGGTTATTGCGAAGGTAAGACCATTTGAATTCTTCACAGAAACACACACACACACACACACACATATAAATTTAATATATCATACGGCCGTCGTACTATTCTTACATGTAATGTAGGAAAAATGCGACATTGATGATGAGCGTAAAAAATGGGCTATTGAACGAATCGGTAGGCAGTGGAGGGAATGGAAGAGTGAACTAAAGACCAAATACTTTGATCTGAATCTCCCATGTACTGATCGTAGAGTGATTGAGTCGCAATACATGTCTCTTTGTCGACACTGGAATACGAAAGAATCAAAGGTATGATTTTAAAAATTCATGTCTCATTTTTTCAATTTGAAAAAATATATAAAAATAACTTGACTATCTGTAATGGTGTAGGACCTATGCGCACAAAATAAACTCAATCGATCTAAACTTAAAGTCAAACACAGGGGTGGAACAAAGGCCATTCCAGTATATTGGGAGGAGGAGGTGGGGTTGTGACTGAGTTTTTTAATTTACTTTACTTTTGATTATGACAAGCTATCAATGATATTCTTCATTTGAGGACAGATTAAAAATAATGATGGGAATGCTGTAAGTCGAGGTGACATGTTCATTCGTCTTCACCGCAAGAAAGACGGGACTTATGATGCTGTAGAGCAAAATATTATAGTACGTTTCATAACATTGATGCTTGTTTAAAAAATGTTATAGAACCGTGTAAAAGATTTTATTCTATCACATATTGTTTTTTTCAGGATCAGATAAAAGAGATTGAGTCTCAGCATCCCGATATCAGCCCCGCAGTTGCCCCAAATGACAGCCTCGGCCTTGTACTTGGTGTGGAGAGACGTGGTAGGGTACGCATGATGGGTGCCGGGGTTACCCCTACTTCCGTATTTGGCTCTACGCGCAACATTGGGATGTCGCAGGAGAGGGCTGCATCACTTCAAAGGGCGAACGAGGAACTTACAAATGAGGTGGGATGTTTGAGAGAGAAGCAGGCCCAAATGGAACAAACAATGCAACAAAATCAGGCCCATTTGGAACGCCAATTGGCGGCACTCGTAGCACAGTTCCAAGGCGTCCAAAATAGCAATGTACGACATTAATTTTTTATTCAATACATAGTTCTTTTAGTTCACTATTACCTTAATATGTATCTATCTTGTTGTATGCTAGCCACTCGACAATCATACTCAGTCACGATCGCATGCAACCTCCTCAAGCATCCATAGATATATCCATGGCGATCGGGTATAACTGTTATTTAATTTTAGCTTAAATGATATATTGGTTTGTGACTTTCCCGCTTAATTGTATTTTTTTTTTATGATCATTTGGATTTTTCTAAGGTTACCTTAATGAGCACTCAAAATGATGGGATTGAAGTGGCTCGTGGTATTCGGTTGAGTGTCGATCCAACACATGAAGTTGACGGGGTGCCATTAGGCCGTAATTTCACTATGGTTCAGATCACGGTTGCATTGGAGCCGAAAGAGCCTCTGATTAGAAAAACCGATCTCTACACTGAGATTGGAGACGCTGTAGGTGGAATAATCGCTTGGCCATCGAACTGGGTAAGTTATTTTATTACGACGACATGTTTATTATACCTTGATGCTAAATTTATTCACAAGTAGTATATTTATTTGTTATTGTAGGTGGCGTAATCGCTTAGCCATCGAACTGCGCTTTTTTGTTTATGTATAGATGAGGTCATACTTTCTTGGATTAGTGCTTGTGTTTATTAAAGGAGTATTAGTATTCGTGTTCCCTCTTCATTTAAGGTAAAATACACTCTATCCTTTTCTTATATTATGAAGAACACACATGATGTTTCTATATGTTGGAAAATAGAAGTTTAGATTTCAAATTGTTTGCTGGATTTTTTCTAAAACAGAAACTAATGCTTCATTGATTTATTATAGCTTCTTTCAGAGATTTTAATCCATCTCTAAGCATTTCTTCCATGTCTTTATTTAAATGGAATTCTTAATGAGAAATTTAGTACTTGAGTTTGTGTTTCTTCATTTTTTGTATGTTGGGGGTGGTGGCAGAGGTGGGGAATTATAGGACTATGTGTGTTGGGGGAAGTAGGGAGTAGTAGTATGTGTGTGTAGGGGGGGGGGGTGTGTTAGGGACAATCATATCCAAGTTGACCAACTGGGGGGTTAGGCACACTTGGATTGACCGAATAGAACACATTCCCTTCTTTTATTCATCAATGAAATTTCTGGTGTGCCCAGATTCCTAGATAAATTCCAGGTAAAAAAAATGAAGACTGCACAGCTAGTTGAGACTCTAAAATGTTGAACTATCCATTGGACAAGCAACTAGAGCAAACCTCACCAAAACATTACAAGTACAGTGGATAACTGGATACCATTTCCACTTGCTTCATCCTCACTCTTTTTTTTTTATAGAGCAAGGCATTTAATATAATAAATGGCATAAGAATTTTGCATTTTCTGGAACTTGAAGCCGACCCCAACTAGTTTGGGACAAAGGCATGGTTTTAGAGTGTTGGAACTTGAAGCTCCCTGGTTGCTGATACACTCTTAGTGCTGGCTTGGCGTTCTTGCAAACGCTTGAGTTCTTTCATTTAGCGAAACTGTTAGAATCATGAGTTGAATTGAAATAGGCTTCTGTTATTGTTGTCTTGAACTCTCATTTAACATGATGTACTTGTTTATACTTTAAAATATACTATTTGGAGTATGGACTGAAATATTTTCTGTCAATAGAATTCTTATGAAATCCGAATGAGAATTTTAATTAGGGGTTCTTATGACTAGAAACAATTAAAATGGACAAAGGTCAGAATATGATTTATTCAATCTGCTTATGCATTGGAAATCAATTAAGCTTATTTAACAATAGGCAATGACAATAGGTAATCTGGTGCATATTTGCATAATGACACATTGATGCCTCTTTTTAGAACTTACTACTCCGGTGGTAGGAGAAGAATGAGTACAATTTACTCCATGGAATTCTGTACGAATTCAGACCTATTTGTTGTTGTATACCTTAAAGCTTTTTAATGGTAGTGGTCTCTCCATCGAACAGAATATGTGTATGCGGATCATTAAACAAGAAAATCTGACAACCATTGAATTTGTCTTGTGGTTTATTGCACCCCTAGACCTTTGCACGTACCATCTAGGGCCTTTTCCCATGACTTATACCCTCCTTTTTAGTAATGCTTCTGATGAAAAATTTATGAATCTTAATGGCGTTCTTCGCTGTTATAAAGCAGTATCGGGGCGAAGGATTAACTTTGCTAAGTCCGTGATATGGGTATACATTTCAGTGAAGAGTAAGGGTATTGGCTTGCAAGTGTGCTTTGCTTAAGGAGGGCTCAATCCCGAATTTGTATTTAGAGCTTTCATTGTGCTCATTGATCGACCTACCAAAAGAGTGTGGGATCTTGTCATTGAAAGGGTGGAGAGGAGGCTCTCTCCTTAGAAGAAAAGTTTTTTTCTGTAGGTGGATGGATCACTTTGATCAAATTCATGTTGCAACTTTGCATCAATTGCTGTTATTAGTAGGTTGCACCAACTTCAGCATTTCTTTTTGTTGAATTACAAAGAGTGGAAGTAGAAAGAACCACCTGGTTGGATGGAGGTTTGTCAACCCAAGAAGGTGGCCTTGGGAATAGAACCTTGTGTGTCATGATCAATGCGCTCATTTGTAAATAGCTCTGGAGGTTTGGATCATAAAGAACTCATCTTTGGAGATCGGTGATCGAGGAGACATATGGTGCTAGCTTTGGTGGTTGGTATTCAATTGATGAGCTCAGAATTTCATGATGTTACAGTGTGGAAGGATATCTTCAGTTCCCTCTTCAATTCTAAAAGGGGATTTGATTCAGAGTTGGCAGTGGGGATCAGATTTTTTTTTGGCATGACCTTTGGTTTGGGACTTCTTCCCTAAGGGAGGACTCCTTGAGATTTTTTGCATTGCCTTTGAGATTGGGATAATGCGGGGGACTATTATAGTAGACATGAGCGTAAAATGGTCCGGATTGTGCATTTTCATAGGCGATTTTTCAACCAAGAGATCTGTTACGTGCCTAATTGACCGTAACTCAAACAAACAAAACTACAGATAGAAAGAGAAGGGAAGAGAGGTTGATTCGAGGCAACCGGACCTCCAAGAGATCTGTTACGTGCCTAATTCACCCGTACCTTATTTTTTCTATGGGCATGTTTATGTAAAATTTATGTGCAGTGCATAGTGGAATAATGTGAAAAAACAGTGTATCCTATCAGACTGTTGCTAGGGCTGGTTTGTTATTGTGATGGGCACCCCAACTCTTTCACTTGATTTACTAAGTGTTTACCTGTCCTTATGGCAGACAATTTAAGCCAATGACTGTTTATGGCTCTATGTTAGTTGTTTGGGTTTGAGGGTTTTTCTATATACAGGTAACATGATTATATAATCTTCAAACCCAAGGGGAACATATTCCCATGTATATTAGCTGTGCAACTTTGATATCATCAAACAGTGAAGCATAATAAAAGGGAGTTTTTACATGATGCCCGACCGTCAAGTAGCGTCAAAAAGCTACCGCCCTTGATATTTGATCCAACAGCAGCCCACTTTTTAAGAGGCTGCTGTTGGATCAAATATCAAGGGTGGTACTTTTGAGGTACCACCTTGACGCTACTTGACTGTTTATGTGCAGTTGAAATCAACTCATTTACAGCTTTATAACTCTAGTATTGGATCATTTATAAAGTCTTATCTCTCTTCTATAATTGTTGTTTGAACGTCACTGCCATCAGCACAACCATCCTTTGATATCTTCACTAACACATCTTGTCTTTTAGTATTTAAAGAGCTGTCAAAAGGTTATTACAGTTCCCAACAAGCTCTCACAAGCCAAATAAAAAAGAAAAGACAGGTTGGGTCTGTTGGGGTTCCACGTGAAAGCAAAGATCCCACATCGGATGTATAATGAGATGGTTTCCTATTTATGTATGAACATGAATGCTTTCCCTATATATTTTTCTGTTATCTAATATCATGATTTTTGGTACACAGGAGCGAGACGAACTTGTGGAAATATACGGGGGCATAGGATGTGATATTTATCCGACTGACAAATGTATCCGATTTTTGGTGACTTTTAGCAGCGGTTATGACCGCTGCCATAGACCCTTTTTGTTGTAGTGAAGGAAATGGTTTGTTTGATGACTTTGGATGCCGTTTTTAATGTTGTTTGGATGCCAATATATATGTACATGTTACTTTCTAATGGGTAAATGTTTTGGTTAATTTTACATGGAAATGATTTGTTTGATGACTTTGGATGCCTTATTTTTCTCTTGTTTATATGCCAACAGATTCATGTTATTTTCTAATGGGTATAGGATTTATACAGGTTCTAAGTCCCCCAATTTGCTGCTCTGTTTGCGGGAAAAAAAAAAAAAAAAAAACTATTCACCGGCGGTCATAAAACCGTCGGTAAATCTAAAAATAAACGCCTCTATAATGTTCACCGACGGTTATAACCGCCGGTGTATGTCATAAATACCGACAGTACTAATGAGCGTCGGTATAAAGAAACGAGAAAAGTACATCCAAGTGTCATTTACCATCATGTGGCGACGCTCATACCCGCCGGTGTAAGGTACATACAACGACGATTCCTTCAACCGTCGGTACATATTTTTTTCGATGGCAATTTTCCTGTCACTTTACCGACGTTTCTAAGCGTCGGTATAAAGCTCTACACCGACGGTTATTACAGACCGTCGGTAAATGTTCTGTCACTTTACCGACGTTTTGAAAC